>NW_027191802.1:0-1876 GCF_011745625.1 Cladosporium halotolerans
CCGTATCCTGAAGCATCTTGCCGCACACGCCGTCGTCGAAGAGGTCACCGCCGACACCTACAAGCAGACTCCTTTCTCCGACGCCTTGCTGACATCTGCTGGCGCAGGTATCGACTACTTGTAAGCCTGAACGGACCGAACAGTATCCTCACAGGAAGTGGGTCAGCGGAATAACCTCAGCCTAGTTACGATACCTCGGCGAAGCTGTACCTCAACCTCCCAGAGTACTTCCGCAGTCACTCCTATGATCCCCCTCCCGGCGCTCGCGACGGGCTTTTCCAACGCACCTTCGCTTGCCAAGGACTGACCGCCTTTGATTTTTACGGTGCGCCTGAGCAGCAGGACATGTCGAACACCTTCAACGAGTGGCTCAAAGCCTATCGTCTCCATCGCGACCCGTGGACTGACCTGTACCCTCCAGAGAACATCCTCGCCGGGTACAGTCAGGGACCGCTCATTGTTGATGTTGGGGGCAATCTTGGAGAAGACTTGGAGCTTTTTCGACGGAAGTATCCCGCACACGGTCAGCAACTGATCCTGCAAGACCTTCCTGACAAAGTGGCACGCGCAACTTGTTCAGCAGAGGTCCATCGCATGGCGCACAACTTCTTCACAGCGCAGCCCACGTTGGCGCGGGGTGCCCGTGTGTACCATCTACACAGCATCATCCACGACTGGGACGATTCGGACGCGGGGCGGATTTTGGGCCACATTAGGGATGCAATGATCCCCGGGTACAGCAAGCTGCTGATCAACGACGTCATTATCCCGGTACGCTAGCCATCCCGCCGCGACACGTCCGTGGATGTGCACATGATGGTGAAGCTGGGTGGCAGGGAGAGGACGGACGACATGCTGCGTGGCCTAGTCGAGAAGCTTGGGCTGAAGGTATGTGGTGTCTGGGGATCTGGTTCTTCGGAGACGAGCATCATGGAAGTTGAGCTGCCCTTTCCAAAGTGTGAAGCACAAGCTGCACCTGCAGTCGGCGTCGAAGTGGCGGGTGTCAAGCGAGGACACTCGGTAGTAGAGCGGCAGGGCACAGCGTGGAGGGTCGGTAGCGGTTCGGGCTTGCTTGAAATTCGCAAGCTTAGCGCCTCCCTCACTTGAGCCTGTGGTCTCCGCATCTCACGTCGGGTGGGTAGTCAGGGTTAGGGTTGGGGTTATGTCATCTCTGGTCTCTCGAATAGAAATAAGGTCCATGTGAGTTTTTCCATCATGTCTGTTACAAAACTCGGCTGAAAGAGCTTGCACGCGATATCTTGCTGTAAATTTGGTACAGTAGATTTTATACAGTCTGTCTGTAAACAACCACGGCCAAAGATGGAAAAAGATAAAAACCGCACGACATCGTGCTACACGACACCGCGCCACACAACATCGCGCCACAACTTTACGGAAGCCTGACAACGCTTAGCGGTCCCAGTCGTGAGGCCCATTTCCTTCCCGACGTCTGCCGACCAAGGCAAACAACGACCGGAGACGCGTCTCTTGATCGGGAGGGCAGCTCTCTATTGACACCCCGCCTTTTTCGTCTAGCCAAGCGCCCTCATCGCTGACATTGGTGTCGCTCACCTTGCCCGTCGCATCTCGGATCTCATCTTTGCTGAACCCCAACGGATCGCATGGAATCCACACGATCGGTTCGCGATTGCAGCCGCACGATTGCATTGTGTCGCTGATGCTCTCTTCAACCCCCGTGGTAGACGGACCGCCTCGGGTGCTGCCATCGTCATTGTCCTGTTCGTGCTCAAATACCGGCAGGTAACTGATGAGCGACTGGAACGAACGGTTGACGAACAGCTGATACGCCACCGTCAAACCCAGTACTGCGGTCATGGTGATGCCGTGAGGCACACACGCGGCTCTTCCGTCGGCA
>NW_027191803.1:0-1868 GCF_011745625.1 Cladosporium halotolerans
CGATCAGGTCTTGGAGGATGCGCAGGACTTTGTGTATCGTACTGTGGCAGACACCCGGCCTGAAATGGAACCGCCCAAGGTCATCTTTCAATGCCAGGCAGCCATCGAGCAAACCCGCCAGCATTAGTGCTCCGTTGCTGCTATAGATCTGACGCGAAAGTAACCCGACAGTCTTGTCAGCTTTTTGATACACCAGATCCATTGAGTTTATTGCTTTGGCTTTATTCTTCGGGTGCCACTGGTCAATGCAAGCTTTGTCGATCCAGAAGGTGTCTAATTTGTGCACTGTCATGTAGTTTATCACTCTGTCTAGTACACAATCCCTCACATGGAACGCCTCCGGCTGCGTGGGTTGCTTCGAGTACCTTCCACCACGCGTGGGCAAGATGGAATATTTGCCCCACTTGGGATTTTCCCAAAGCGACGGCTCTCGGGTCCATGAGACAGCAAGAAACTTGCGACTTGTCGAACGATTGTAGACTTTTCGAAAATGAGGACCGAGAGATGAATCATAGCGTAAGCAGAGGAGGTCTTTCACCCACTCATGCGGTTTCTCGACCGGCAGCCCATGCTTCTGTATGACACGAAGCTCTGACACGAGACTCAAGCGATGAATACGTGAGATGGTTTCCAAGGGTTTGCGTCTATCGTCCTGCATACCACGAGTCATCTTGTCTGTATCGCTTGTGCCGCCCATGGCTGGGTGGAGGTGTCTTCGCGATATATGATTCCTTCACACCACTCTACCGTAGTCGCAGTTTGGGTGCTTGGAATTCAAATGGTGAGATCGAGTCTCTCGACCACGTCGTCGCGGTCTGAGTGAGCTCGTCTGAAGACCAATCACGTGAAATCCTCTTCGTTCACCGGTTTGCCCCACAGTTTCTGTAGGCGAGTGGGTAGTCCCCGCAGACTGTCTGGCACTTTGTCCGTCATGGCTAATCCATGATCCCGATCACATCGTTGCCGAGGTTGGCTTTATGCTGTCGTGAATGTTATTGTATTCTCTCTCCATTCACCGTCTGCTGCGTTAACTGATAATTTGAGCTACAATCCGAATCTCTTTGTTTGAGCATGTGTTCAATGTTTGCGGCGGCGCTGGTGAAAGGACTGGTGAAGATTCAAGCCAATTGACGCATGCCACGCCGACGTGCAGGTGGCTTGTTGCCACTGATATCAGAATCCGTCGCCATTAGAGTATGTACTGTGACAAGGATACTCGCTGTCCTTGTGTGCATGAGGTGGAGCTTTTCGGTTACATCGTATCACGTCCTGCTAGACACACTGATGCCACCGGTCTGATTATACAGATCGCCATTGTGGAATCGTTTCTGTCCCAACTTCCATCATATACTAAATCTACGATCATCTTTGAATCCGTTCAAGGGAGTGATTCAAAAGTCCAGTGCAACAGTAAGTCTTTTTACCCTTGCTTGCGACCACTCAAGCTTCGACTTCTTTGGTATATTGACTTGATTTTAGGAATGGCTGACCAAGAAATGCGCTATGATCTTACCAGCATTGCTCGACAAGCATTCGACGAGGAAATCAACGTGGTCAAAGACTTGACGAAGAACTCGGAAATGCCCTTTGCGCGAATGAGCATGACAGTAACATTCGCATGTCAGTCTTGTCAGGAGACTAAGAAGTCCAAACTGGTTGCATTCCTCGGCGGTGATCCTACGAAGCCAATTTGTAATGCTTGCTACGGAACTCAGATGAGCGGCTGAACAGATTGATGCGGAGGCTTTCGGGAATTCTTTGCGGTATACGTGTTTGTGATTTAACTTATGTGCAAAACACGCGTTCTTGAACAAAGTCGCTTACCACTGCCGTTCAAGCGAGGGTTTCGAGATTATGACATTCTCGTC
>NW_027191488.1:0-76794 GCF_011745625.1 Cladosporium halotolerans
CTCGGTATGACCATCATCGTCGTTCTCTTCGCCCCTCCCGCCTTCGCCTTCCCTCTCGTCACCATTTGCCACTCCGCACCCCCTCCGCCCTCCGACCCCGCATCAGCGGCGAAGCCGGCGGCGACAGCGGGCGTCGAGCTTCGAGCTCCAGCACCTCCCCCACATCCACCGCCACCTCCCTCAACATCGATAACATCGTTTTGAATGGTTTCAGTCATATCAGATTCCTTCAACGTGCCTGGTTCTCCTTGGACTGCATGTTTTTGTCCGTCCATCCTTTCCTGCAAGGTACCACTAGTCCGCCCAGCCGGGGTCCCGCGCTCCGGCCAATCAGCGCGCCGCCTCGCTTCTGCTTCTGGAAGGCCACTCTGCGAGTCGGTCGTGTAGCTTCGGTTTGCAGGCTGGACGGGGTTAGTTGGTTAGGTCTTGTTCTGCGATGTTAAGGGGCACGGTTGCGCCATATGCCGGATGGCGATGGTAGAGGTGTCTATAGTGGTGGTGACGCGATGCCGATGCGATCGGAGTCTGGGCCGTTTGTGTGTTTTTTGGGATGAAACGTGGGCTTGTGGGTTTGGTGACACGCTTGTGTTGACTATAGGCCAAGGGAAGACTTCAGAGTGTAAGCATCATTGTGAAGTCTTATCATAGTGCCTCTTCTACCTCTGCGAAAAGAGAGGCTGCAAAATATCCAGACAATCAATCAAGCCTACATCCAGAGCCCATGTCCCCACCACCAGATGATCTGCCAACCCAAACTCTCACCAATGTCATACAATCTATCCACAACAAAAATACTTCTTCAAATAACCCTACACCCACCCCTCCATCTCCCCCTCCCACCTCCCACCCATCCCCCCACCATAAAGCTCAATAATCGAGCCCCCCACACTCTTCACCGTCTCGCCCCTCCTTAGCTGCGGGCTATACGCCGGCGGCGGGCTGCTCTCTTCCACAACCGACGGCGGAGGGCGCGGGAGTTTCTTGTGAACGCCTAGGGGCGGGGTGCGAGGGTTTGTGAAAGTGGTGGGAGGGGAGGTTGTTGCGAGGAGGTGCGTGAGGGTTGTGGAGGGGAGGGTTCGGGGGGTGGTGGGGAGGGTGATGCCGAGGGGGGAGGGGTTGGTTGAGGAGGGGGTGGAGGGGGAGGAGTGCTGGTGGGAGATTGGAGGGGAGGGGTGGTAGTGCGTGTGGGATTCCGTGGATGGCGCGGAGCCAGTAGGCCTGCTTGCTACGGAGTGCGCGGTCAAAGCAGGGGTTTGAGAGTGCGGCGAAGGTGTGCGTGATGATGTGCTGAGGTGGTTCTCCACGATCCCGCGTGGGTTTCTGTCTTCTTCATATGTGTCTGACAGCGCCGCGATGTGCAGATCCTTGTCCAGCAAGTCGTTCTCCAGCTTCGCGATCTGTGCTAGCAAGGCGCCGGTGGTCGTGTTCTGGTGGCCAACGTCAGATTTCGCCCGATGATGTCTCGACCTAGCGAGCAAAGTGTCCTTCGCAGCAGAGCCCTGCGACGCGCTCGCCTCAACCAAGCGTGCATTCCGCTCTCTGAGCTCGTCAGCCTCCCGCACAAGGCTAGCTTCCCGCTCTGTAAGTCTGCGAACCTGCGTGCAGACCTGGTGGAAATCCTTCTCGACGTCGAGGCGCTGATTCTTCGCGTCTGTCAGCCGAGATTTCAGGTCCTCGGCGGTGCTCTGCAGTGCCGACTCTGATGCTTGCAAGACGCGGATTGTCTCGCCGGCTATCGAGACTTGTTGTTGGCTGGCTTCGAGGGCGGCGCGGAGGGAGTTGCATTCGAGCCATACTTCGCCGCAGCCTTTGGAAGAGCGACATGGGATGCTGGGTGTTGGGTGGAACTCGCTTGCTCGCCTCTCGCTGAGGTGTGTCGGAGCAAACGCGCTGGAGTTTTCGGTCGTGTTCAATTGTAGATGAGTCGGCAAGCTGTCGGCGTGGGCAGATATGCTGCTCCGAGACCGCTGCCTTGTGTTGGGGGCGTTGCGAACCTCATTGCTTCGTGAGAGACCCTGTCGTCGTTCGAGAAGCGAGACGTATTTTTGATATGATGCGATCTCGCATCTGTGCGCCTCTTTTAGCGCCATTAAGTGGGCTTCGTGCGATCTACGCAAGAAGAACAGATGGGCTCCTTGAGCCGCATCTGAGCTCATGTTAGGTGCATTACCGTCGACAGGCGGGGATTCCCCGTCTGTATGTTCCCACGATGCGGGAGGCGTCGATCGATCTACATCGCGTGTGACTGCTTGATTGGCGTGGCTAATGGTCCTTTCAGCCTCAGATGGCCAGGGTGAAGGCTGAGTATCCGTCAAAGCACGACCATCTTGCGGAAAGCCTCTCGCTTCCTGCGAGCGCGTTGAGTCCTGGCTAGTTCGTGCATCGGATGATTGGTTTGGGCTTTCTTTCAGCCGCTGCTCCGCGAGCATCTGCTCATGACGCCTAAAAGGTAGCTGCAGCCATGGGTGCGTTGGTCGTCTTGTCGTTGTGGCAGATCGCTGCTCGTGTCCATCTAGAGCCGATGATATCCTTCGGTTCCCATCAAATGAATGGTATTGACGTTGAGATGCCTTAGGTCTTTCAGGGAAGGACCCTGGGAGCTCTACCAGAGAATGAGTGGGCGCTTCTTGCAAAGGTGTAGGTGGCGCGGTGTATGCTCTGGGTCTTGAATGATGTGGAGGTTGAAGCTGCGTCGATGGATTGGGCGACCTCAGCATGTCGTTTACGACAGCAATGAGAGAAGTTGCCGACTTCACTGCAGCATCCTGAAGCGCCGAAGAGTCGTTCGGCTTTTGTTCATCATATGACGAGCGGTTTTGGGTTGATGTAAGATTCAAAGGAATCGGCCGACGATGCCCGCTCTGCAAGTCTTCATTAGCTGTGCGTCTTGTTGTGAGAACATGGTCAATGTCATACCTTCGGCGATCTTGAATAGTCAAGCCCTTCAATGCGAATGCACTCTACCGGGATAGGTACAACGGCGCCAGTGTACTGGACTTCCGGAGCGTTTCTTCGGTCTCCCTTCGTCCAGGTAAAGAACTTCGAAGACATACCAAATACATTAATTGCAACCTCATAAGGTAAAACAAAAGACAGAAAGCAAGCTGAGGATCCTTTGAAACATGAGAAGCTGAGTGAGAACCTACCATTGATAATACTGTTGTTCTCGTCTACATTGCCATCACGGCTGGAGGATTTAGCGCGGTCGGAGTAGGCGCTGAGCCGCCTCGGCGAGCACGGAAGGCTGTGCCTCTTGACCGGACGACAATAGCACACTTTGGACAGGTCAGGAGAGGTGGTTTGGCTCGGCAAAAGTAGGTTCGGCGTTACAACAGCCGCCCAGCGTCATGATCGAACGGATTTCCAGGTGCCGCAATTAATCCCGACATCCTCTGAAACACTTCTTCCTTGCAGAATGTCGATCCTGCGTGCAGCATGTGTATGCTGCCAATGATGTGTTCGCGTCTAAGCGCTGGGAAGTGTGGTGGATGAAGTCGCAGAGCGCGCGCGCACGAGCCATCCCTCCGCAGCTTGTTGCTTGCCATCTCGCCCATCTCGAGGCTGCGTGGCTGCGCCACTCCACCATCCATGCCAGACTCGCCTTGCTCGATCAGACCACACCATCTCCGAAGCTTTGCACCAGACCTGCCGCCAAGTCGCGGCTTGCCGACTCGTTCCCATTTTGTGAGATAACGGGCCGGTTCAGTCACTCAGCCTTACCATTCGGAGAATTGCCTGATCCTTTTATATCAAGCTTTGCGGAATCACCTTTGAAGAAACGCCATCGTCCAGGCTCGCCCACTCATGTTCTACGAACCCTGAACTTTTGATCCAGATTGGAAGCCATCGATCTTGGCGCTTGGACAGCAGCATGCCTGCGTCTCCAGAGGGAACGCGTGAGAGATCACGGAGAGACCGTAGAAGCAGCTATTTCGATGACGAAGGTCGCGAACGCAAAAGCTATCGCGGCATGAGCCACAGCAGTGATGAGGGCTATTCACGGCGACGACGTACTGGAGACGACAGAGATGGCAGCCACCGACGCAGGAGAGACCGTTCTCGCGAAGACTCTTACCGCCGGCGCGACCGGGACGACGACCACAGCCATCGACGGAGGAGATCGCGCGACCGCTCACAGCAGAGGCGCCGCTCGAGGTCACCGGATCCAAAGCGGAGGAAACGATCACCAAGCGTGTCGCGCTCGAGATCGCCACCAGCAAGGAAGTCTCGGGGGCCCTTGCCTTCCCAGAACGACCAGTTTCGCGGTGAGGTAGCGCCGCAAGCAGCCGGAGACCAGCCTGTCAAAGAAAAGCCAAACTTCAAGCCCACCGGCTTGCTGGCGAAGGAGGCCAATACGGTCGCCGGCACGAGCACGGTGCTAAAGTATCATGAGCCAGCTGAGGCGCGTAAGCCGCCAGCCAAAGAACAGTGGCGCATGTACGTCTTCCGGAAGAAGGATCTTGTCGATACAGTTCAGCTCTATCAGCGAAGTTGCTGGCTCATGGGACGCGATCAAACCGTCACGGATCTGAAGCTAGAGCACCCCAGCATTTCGAAGCAACATGCTGTCATACAGTTTCGCTTCCAGACTACGACTAATGAATACGGAGACAAGACGAACAAGGTCAAGCCTTATCTGATCGATCTTGAGAGCGCGAATGGAACTAAATTGAATGGCAAAGCAATCGGGACGAGCCGATATGTGCAGTTGGTTGATGGGGATGTGATCTCGTTTGGTGACAGCGAGCGGGAATATGTTATGATGCTGCCACCACCCTAGATGAATTTTGTATAACACCAAGAATACATTGCTCAGATACCAGATAATGCAGCAATATTTAAGGACCGTCATTATTTTCATTCATCTATTGGTTTCCATTATCCTAGTCGCCTCGGCAAAGCTGCCTCACGAAGCTCTCCAAAGTGCCCGCGCTTGAGGAATCTTGAAGCCAGCGCCAAATATCGCCGTAGCAATATCGCCCGCCCGCCTGCACGACAACAGCTAAAGCTTGCGAAGTCAGGGCACTTACTTTTCCCGTTCCTTCGACTCAGCAAACTCTACAAACATGTCTTTCGGCGGCCAAACGCCGACGGTCATCGTCCTCAGAGAAGGTCAGCAAACCCTCGAAACCCCCGCGCCTGGGCGACAGATTTACTGAAACACCACAGGCACCGACCAGTCGCAGGGCAAAGGCCAGGTCGTCTCGAACATCAACGCATGCGTCGCCGTCCAGGCAACTGTCAAGAGTACTCTCGGTCCCTACGGCGGTGACCTGTTGCTCGTCGACGAAAATGGCAAACAAACGATCACCAACGACGGCGCGACAGTCATGAAGCTCCTCGACATTGTGCACCCCGCCGCGCGAGTACTTGTCGACATCGCAAGATCACAGGACGCTGAGGTCGGCGACGGCACAACTTCCGTGGTGGTTCTGGCGGGCGAGATCCTGAAGGAGGTCAAGGAGTACGTCGAGGCGGGCGTGAGCAGTCAGACGATCATCAAGGGCCTGAGAAGAGCGAGCACAATGGCGGTGAACAAGGTTAAGGAGATCGCGGTCAACACGAGCGAGAACAACCAGAGGGAAACGCTGCGGAAACTCGCCGGCACGGCCATGTCCTCGAAACTGATCCACCGCAACTCCGACTTTTTCACGAAGATGGTGGTGGATGCCGTGCTCACTCTGGACCAGAACGACCTGAACAACAAGCTTATTGGTGTCAAGAAGGTTACCGGTGGTGCGCTCCAGGACTCGCTCTTCGTCAACGGTGTGGCTTTCAAGAAGACATTCTCGTACGCCGGTTTCGAGCAGCAGCCCAAGTCTTTCAAGAACCCGAAGATTGCTTGCTTGAACGTGGAGCTGGAACTGAAGGCTGAGAAGGACAACGCCGAGGTGCGCGTGGAGCAGGTCTCGGAGTATCAGGCGATTGTCGACGCTGAGTGGAAGATCATTTACGAGAAGATGGAGCTGCTCTACAAGTCTGGCGCGAAGGTGGTGCTCTCGAAGCTGCCTATTGGCGATCTTGCGACACAGTACTTCGCCGACAGGGACGTTTTCTGTGCCGGACGTGTGTCTTCGGAGGATCTCGAGCGCGTGTGCCAGGCGACTGGCGCGAGCGTGCAGTCGACTTGCTCAGACATCCAGGATAAGCACCTCGGAACTTGCGAGACTTTCGAGGAGAGGCAGATCGGTGGCGAGCGCTTCAACTTCTTCGAGGGTTGCTCGACCGCAAAGACTTGCACACTCGTGCTCCGTGGTGGTGCCGAGCAGTTCATCGCCGAGGTCGAGCGCTCCCTCCACGACGCCATCATGATCGTCAAGCGCGCCATCAAGAACCAGACCATCGTCGCCGGCGGCGGCGCCTGCGAGATGGAAGTCTCCGCCTACCTGCACAACTTCGCCGACAAGAACGTCGCAACCAAGCAGCAGAGCATCATCAAGGCCTTCGCCAAGGCCCTCGAGGTCATCCCCCGCCAGCTCTGCGACAACGCCGGCTTCGACGCCACCGACATCCTCAACCGCCTCCGCGTCGAGCACCGCAAGGGCAACATCTGGGCCGGCGTGGACTTCGACCACGAGGGCATCCGCGACAACATGGAGGCCTTCGTCTGGGAGCCCGCGCTCGTCAAGATCAACGCCATCCAGGCCGCCATCGAAGCCAGCTGCCTCATCCTGTCTGTCGACGAGACGATCAAGAACCAGGAGTCACAACAGCCGCAGGCACCTCAGCGAGGGCTGCCTCCTGGCGCCGCCCAGCGGGCCATCAGAGGCAGGGGCCGCGGCATGCCGCGCAGGTAAGCGAGATGACAAAAGGCAATGAAGCGATGACTTTTGCGCTGGAAAGTTTTACGGCGTAGCATAATACGTATAGAGTTTATGTACAAGCTGTACGTGATACTGCACCATTGTCCGTGTTCCGAATATTGAAATGATAGGGGTGTGTCTGAAACGGGATTTGCCCCTAGCTCACCTTCTGGTCAATGGGGGCTCTGCTATTGACTTGATAAAACGGACACCAGCCCTCGCGATCATTGCTCGCATGGAATGGCAATTGGTGCAACAATCTAACTTCGTTCAGTCGTTTACTTTGAATCTATTTCAGCTAAGCTACTGAGAGAAGATTCGCTCGCACACACATTCAGTCTATGCTGCCAACGCAGCCCTCAATAAACCACTCACTCCTTAGCCTCCCTCAGCTTCAACGTAACCGGGTTAGCCGGGCAGCTCGTCAGCGTCAAGTTGCTCCTGACCACCTTCTCAAACTGGCCCTCCGCCGCCTCAATTGCATCGAAGCGCTGCAGCAGCCTAACGACCACATAGCTGGCTTCGGTCAGCGCAAATTGCTGCCCAATACAGATCCTGGGACCACCGTTGAACGGCAGGAACTCCCAGCCCGGCTTGCGTCCGACGAAGCGCTCGGGCTTGAACTCGTCCGCGTCCGGGCCCCAGAGGTCCTTGCGCCGGTGCATCACGTGGATGCTGTAGTTGACCTCTGCGTTCGCGGGGATCAGCACGGGGCTCTCGCCGTCGGGTCCGCCGCCCTTGGGCAGCGTCGTGATCTTGTTCGCGCGGCGTGAGTTCCCGGGCACCACGGTCCAGAGGCGCAGGGTCTCGTTGAGGCAGTGTTGGAGGTAAGTGCAGCCCTTGAGCGTGGAGAAGGTGATGTCGCGCGGGTCGGAGTAGGTGCCGAAGTCGGCGATGATGGCGGCGCGGAGTTTCTGGAAGACCTCCGGGTTGCGCAGGAGCTGGTGGAAGAGCCAGGAGAGCAGCGAGGCGGTGGTGTCGCGGCCGGCGAGGAGGATGTTGAGGAGCTGGGCGCGGAGCTCGACGGGGTCGCGGGTGCGCGAGGCCAGCTCTTCGAGGAAGACGTAGCGTTGCTTGTGGTTGCCTTCTTCGGCGAGCTTC
The DNA here is from genome assembly GCF_011745625.1 of Cladosporium halotolerans. Lineage (NCBI taxonomy): Eukaryota > Fungi > Ascomycota > Dothideomycetes > Cladosporiales > Cladosporiaceae > Cladosporium > Cladosporium halotolerans. The sequence goes on from NW_027191488.1 coordinate 7,905, forward strand.
TCGCCGCCGGCGGACTTGCGAAGGGCGAGGTTCACATAGTGGTCGATGAAGCTTTGGATATTCTTATTGTTGTCCTTAAACTCGCGCGGGTTGTGCAGCCAGTAGAGATCTCCGAGGCGGAAACGCTTGGCGAGGTGAGCCTGAGCACCGTCGAAGTTGCGGGAGAAGGACGTTTCTCTGGCGAAATAAGTATTAGCATGTGGTTTCCATTGTAGGAATTGTATATTTCTGTTGCTTACCTGGAGCGTTGAGCTTCGCTCTTTTCGTTTCCAAGGCCGGCTTCGGAAAGCTGGCTGTCAACGGACTCGCCAAAGAGAAATTCAGTCGCAGAGTCAATGGTGAGGCGGAAGAAGAGCTGTTGAATGTTTGTCTCGGAAGTCCACCCATCCGCTTGAATAGGCATGACCTTGAAGAGGTCTTGGACGTGCCTCTCCTCAAGCTCCAAATCAGAGACCTGGTCTCTCACGAAGTTTGGCCTCAGCAGGGCTCGGCTGTGTTCCCACGGCTTGCCATCTTGGGTGAAGATACCAGATCCCAAGGTCTGGCCCATGTTTCCGCTGCGGGCAGGCCCGAGGTCAAAGTCGCCAAACTGGGTAGCGAGCATGGCCTGGATGTTGCGAGGGTCCGATGTGAAGTGGATGTCCTGGAACATTATGTACGATTTGAAAGTAGAAACTTCACGGCCATATAGCTCACTCATAACGCGTTCGCGTCGGATCATGAGGTCAGGAAAGAGCTGGTCCTTGTCTGCTTGCATCAGTTGATTGAGATGGGTGAGGCCACCGAAACCCGCGATCGGGTATGAGACCGCAACCTGAGCTCCAGTCTGACGAGCTTTGGCTGTAGAATCTGTCAGTCCGAGTCCATTCCCAGGCTGCTCGAAGCCATTTTCATGCCTCGCCACAATCACGATGATATCAAGCGACCATGACGACAATGTACTAACCTGCCAGCTGACGCTTTTCCACAACAAGGTTGATCAACTTGTAGATAATGAAGGCGGCGACGCCCCAGGCCGCAAGACCGGCGTAGAGATGCATGATTGCAGAGTTGCTGCCAATCGATTCACTGGTTCTGACCGAGTGAAGGCAACAGCGGTGGTTTTGACGTTCTGACAGGGAGGTGTAGTAAGCAGCTCCACTCCGAATCGTCGATATTCAGAGATAGATCCGAGATAAGATGCCGAAATCAGCGTGTGATCGGCCGTTCACTGCGGAGTCTGAGAGATCGCAACGAGCATACAAGGGAGAAATCCTCGAGCAACGTAGAAGTGAGAGCGAGTTGTCTCTTGTACTGTTCAAAGAGTGACCGCGGCGCTAAGGCCTCCACGAGCCAAGGGTGCAAGGAGTGGGCTCGCCTCGGATGGATTTCAAGTCCGGCCGCAGTCGCATTCGCGCTATTAAGCTGAGTGTGCTCTCAGGCGGCGAGACCGATACAAGGGTCATCTTCTATTCAGTGGAGCGTATCTTCGCCCTAGGTTACCGAGGCATCTTGGGCAAATGTGGCGGAACGGGACACTCCTCACACGGTGCCCCAAGGGGAGGGGGAAACAAGGTTTGGAGCTCAGTCTTCCCCCACACCGCAGGAATGGGTGTCGTGATGCCATGGCGAGCGTGGCTCCCTCGTGGTGGCCTGTTGCGTACATGAACCTCGTGCGCAGAATCTTAGACTCGGGGCCCGGCGGACCCGTCGTCTTGATGACCCTGGCGGCCAGGGTAGTATCGGTAGCGCGCGGTGTAACTGTCCACATTTCACACACATGGGCCGCTCCATCCGCCAGTAGGCCCGTGGCGATTTCATCTTCTCCCCGATGTCTAGGGCTAAGTGATGTAGGGCCTCCAAAAGGATTCCCTTGGCCTCATATCACCGTCCCTATGTCTTCATGAGCAAGTTGGCATCCTCATGAAGGTTTGATTCTGCATAATTGCACTCGGCCGTAGGCGCAGCGCGTGGGATCGACGGTAGCTGGGTGCTACGACATGCCATGGCCTCGTGGTATATTCTATCATGTATCATCGGTCGAATGTATAGTCGCCATGACCCGGACCTCTATTTTAGCAGGCATTGTGGAGAGGTGTAGGTCCGACGGATTTCCAGCTTCCTGACATCGTAAGCCTGTGAACTGGGTCACGTAATAATGCAAACCCAGGCACCAGGATACACTCTGCACAATGTACATCGGATACGGATAGATGAATAGCGCAGTTGACACAAGAGCTGCCCACAGATTTTGCGTGTTAGTAAGAATGGAGGATTCGGCTGAGGTGAGCCAACCTGCAAGATGCATTCCCGGCCCACCGGCCTGAAACCTCGTCTGACGGGTTGGGGGCGCATAAGCGAGCGGGTCATCAAACCAGATTGGTGCAGTACGGATGAGGAAGATTTTGAGCGATGTGTCTGAGCTGATCAAGCGAATACTGTCCATTGTCATAATGGAATGTGCATGGGATCGAGGCGCAAGGACATGCATAAAAGGCTCAAAGCACCACTGAAAGATTTGGCCATCTGCTCTTTTTAGGGCGCAGCTGCGATACATTGCTATGTGCAACAACCCGCCTGGGACTCTTGTGCCACCCGGCATGCTCCTGACAAATAGCACAATCTTGTAAAGTTCAAGCCATGGATCTTCTCCGGCTATCATTTCGCTGGCTTCATGAATATGATTTTCGGAGGCGCCACGCAAATCCGATTTACAATATTAGCTTTGACAGTGGCAGAATTGTTACAATCTTGTAGATTCTGTTTTCGCTTCTCTCTCCTCCTGCTGCTGCTATATAATCAATTCCTCTATGACTCAATGATATTGTGACAAGGCCCGTTGCAGCCATCGTGATGAGGGGTCATTCATAAATCTTTACACAGCCGGCACGTGAACACGTGAACATGAAGGTTGTGCTGCAGAAAGCAAGAAAGTCGATCAAGGGGGCAAAGGGCCAAAGGGGCCCGCCCCGCTGGCCTGCACCCCTGTCCAACGTCAACAGCGGGTATTCCCGTGCCTCGCTGGGCGGCTGCCGAAACATTCACAGGCCATAGGTGAACTAACCTTGAACTATAGTGGCCAAGAGACGTTTCGTCGGTGGGTGCCATTGCTTTCATCCTCTCTCAGGTGTAAGATTGGATCATCAAGGACCCTTTCACCGCCTGGCTGAATTTTGTCCTTAATTCAAGGATGCATCCTCACTGAGCCATGGAACTGGAAGATATCGATCTGCTTTTGTCCTCGACGCCGGAACATGGCGATGTCGCCATTCCGGATGGCGCTATCGATCTCTTTCCAAGGAACATAGGTCCAAAAATATTGTTGTTGCCCGACCAAAATCAGATCATGAAGGCTGGCTCAAACGTCAAAATGTCGGAGGCGGAAGCCATGCGATACGTCGCACTCCACACATCTGTTCCTGTGCCCGATGTACGAGAAGCGTACATCAAGGACGGCTGCGGCTACATTGTCATGTCTAAAGCTGACGGCGAACCGCTGGGCGACGTATGGCAACATCTGGGTTCTGAACAAAGAGCTTCCGTGGTCAGCCAACTCCGGAATTATGTCGAACAGTTGCGATCATTAAATGGAGAGTTCTACGGTGCCCTCTGGCACCAGCCTAGCGAGGACATATTTTTCAAGCACCTTCCCTTCCGTCATGAGGATGTTCGCTATGGACCATACTACACTCGTCGACAATTCAATGATGGTCTCGTTGCTGCCCTGGAGAATTCACGCCCTGGCACGTTAGATGAGGTTGACAAGCAACTTGCGCAAAAAATCCAAGCCCTTACCGACGAATCGATGACCTTTTCACACGGCGATCTCCATTCATTGAACATCCTCATCAATAGTATGGGCGATGTAACTGCAATTGTTGACTGGGAATCCGCCGGGTTCAGCATTTGTGGTCGGGAGTACTACGAGGCCCGAAGCCGATCACGGAACGCAGATTGGGATGCTGTTTTGGATGAAATCTTCCCGGAGGAAACGAGGCTGCATTTCGACATTTTCAGGGAGTTTGATCAGGCACTGACTCAATACACTGGTTTGTGACGTGGTGACTCGGCCGGCTACGCGACGATTTCTCGCAGACTGCGATATCCATTGGCGTAGCTTGCACTCCTATTTTACCGCAGTACGGACCCATCTATTGCCAGCAGCCTGTGCCACCATGATCGCTGCTTGCCCTACCAGTGTTTCGATCCACGCTGATGTGCCCGAAGGCACAATCTCTTCTGCCTCTAATGAAATCATGGCCCTTAGCACCCAGTCTTGACATCTCTCCACACCATCTTTGGGTGCCGGCTCTTCGCGAATGACCTTTATGGCTTGCCGAGCTTGATCTTTTGTTAATGAAGTGACCGTGAATGATCCCTCTGAGCTTCTACTGCGGATGTCGACACCTCGTCGCTCGTCGTATTGATAGATCAACTTGCCCATGTCAATCAATTGGACATGCAGTAAGGTGCCCCTTCCAGAAGTCTCCTCGTGGACCGCAAATGCCCAATGCGATCGATGGTCCGCAGTAGTCCCCAGGCCGTGAACCACAATTGAAAGGGCGTGAGACGCCATGGTCTATGAGATAGCAAGTAAGCCTGGGATCCGTATTGGGCTCAGTTGACTTACGCGCGTGTTCGTCTGCGCAACGTTTGGCAGATTGAGCAATGGAGGTAAATTTGTGCGATCGAGATTCTTTGAGCCTTGTATCAGAATTAGAAGTATGGGTAGAGTTCTGAGAAGGTGTGTCTTCCACTTTAATAAATGGTCTCTTTCAGTCGCTTTCTGGGCGCCAGTACTAATGCAACATAAGCGCCCTCTGAGTGCACAGTCTGATCCCTCTCTAGATCTCACTTTGCCAATCACTTACAACCGATTGAAGGTGTCAATTCTTGCATTCTTCATACATGAGCGTGATGGTCCCCGAAGCGCGCGGCTACGGTCTTGCCGTTCGATCCTACAGCATCGATCAACGCACCTTGTAGGCGCTTGGAACGGATGTGGGTAGCAGCTGCCGCCCGACCACAGTCTGCCTCAGACTCCTTTCCTTGAACACCTTGGAATACATTCTTGATTACTAACATGTGGTCTTGTGGTTTGCAAGTGCAGTCGATGTGGCTAAGGTGGCGTGAAAATGTACAATTGAGCCAATCGATATTGCTTCTGTCAAAGGACATGGCTCAAATAGGAATGAAACCCGGCACTGGAGCCAGACATAGTCTCCCTTCCCAAAAGCAACAGTGCCTCCTCATCATTAGATTCATGAGATGGTGGCCATACCCTCTTGTGCTGACGCAGAGGCCAAGTGGTTAAGCCCGAGAACTGCACAAAACATCAGGGAGCTGAAGACCGTCATTGACACAGTGGAGCCAGGTATAAGCTCAAACCAAACCTGTTCATGGATGGAGAAGAGAGCATGAGAAAGCAAAATATATCCCACTGAGCTGGAAGCCGCCGATGACTCCGTGTGAAAAGGTATGAGCTCAAGCATTGTCCATTTTTGAAGTGAAAGAGGGTTCAGGAAAGCAGATAGTTCCCAGTACCCAGAATGCAGAGAGTATAATTATATTCACAAACATCTGCTGAGGTACTATTGAGTCGCGCAGAGGGAAAGCTACGACGCGCGCATCACTAGAACGAATCGACGGAAAGTGATTGAAATTTCTTCAGTAAAACGTACAGTTCCTATCACCGTTTCGCCTAGTACAAGAAAAGCAAACAAATATGCACATTGCTAACAACCCCACACGTCCTGTGTCTGCCTCCCCAGAAGTCTCCGTTGGATATATACTTCGTGTTCCTCTCATCATAGCTCTTTGTTGGCTTTGTGCAATCTAAAGCAGCGTACCAGGATGGAATTGCGGGTAAACATGTTCCATGCTCTTTTCACTGCTTAAGAGGCCTTGGCCATGGTGTTGAGGGCAGAGCCGTTCTTGAACCACTCGATCTGGCCCTCGTTGAAGGTGTGGGAGAGAGAGACGTCGTAGGCGGAGCCGTTGGCGGGGTGAACACGGAGGGTCATGGGCTTGCCGACGGCGAGCTCAGTGCAGAGCAGGTCAACCTTGTCGTCGGGCTGGATCTTGTCGTAGTCCTCGGGGTTGGAGAAGGTGAGCGGGAGCATACCCTGCTTCTTCAGGTTGGTCTCGTGGATACGAGCGAAGGAGCGGGTGATGATGGCGAGACCACCGAGGTGGCGGGGCTCGAGAGCGGCGTGCTCACGGGAAGAGCCCTCACCGTAGTTCCAGTCACCAATGACGACCCACCTGATGCCCTTGGCCTTGTAGTCACGGGCAGTGGCAGGGACAGCGTCGAACTCGCCAGTGGTGAAGTTCTTGACCTTGTTGGCCTCGCCGTTGGCAGAGTTGATGGCACCGATCAGCATGTTGTTGGAGATGTTGTCAAGGTGACCACGGTACTTGAGCCACGGGCCGGCCATGGAGATGTGGTCGGTGGTGGTCTTGCCCTGGGCCTTGATGAGGATGGGCAGGTCGGTGGCGTCCTTGCCGTCCCAGGCCTTGAACGGCTCGAGGAGCTGAAGACGGTCGGAGGTCGGGGAGACGGCAACATTGACGGAGGCGCGGTCCGCAGGCGGGGCCTGGTATGTATTGGCACCAGCATCGTATCCGTTCTTGGGGAGGCCATCACCGGTCGGCTCCTTGAGCTTGAACTCCTTGCCGTCCTTGTCCTTGAGGGAGTCGGTGAGCGGGTTGAAGTTCAGGGTACCAGCGAGAGACATGGCGACGACAAGGTCGGGGGAGGTGACGAAAGAGTGAGTGGCAGGGTTGCTGGGAAGCGGTCAGCGAGAGTCAGCGAGGAGGGAGGGGAGACTAAATACGCATCGTTGCGCCCAGTAAAGTTACGGTTGTAGGAGGAGATGATGGAGTTGGCCTCGCCCTTCTTCACATCCCTTCTGTCCCACTGGCCTAGAAGAACGATATTGTCAGCATGCGATTAAGATGGTGGGTGAAATTATGCAAGTGAAGTCTGTGCGGCAAGTGAAAATCAAGGCAGATGGGCTTGATGAAGTTCGTTGTCTCCGCGGTAAAAGGCGCCTAGGATAGTCGATGCCAGCAGGTACGAGCTCGTAGAATCCGGAGACGCCAGACGCAGGGCTTGATGAAGGAGGCGAAATAGCGCCGCATCTCCGCGGTCGATGTTTTCGAAGACAGTCGATGCCAACAGGTATGAGCTCTGAGGGCCTGGAGATGCCAGACGCAGGGCTTCATGAACGAGGCAAGGTAGCGCCATGTCTCCGCGGAACAGCATGTCCAAAATACTCGATACCAGCAGGTATGAGCTCGTCGGAGCGGAAATGCCAGATTCCAGGCCGGATGGCAAAGGCGGAGGCAGTGCCACATCTCCGGACTGCAAAACATTTTGGGGCGTACGTGCCACATGTGGAAGCTGATGGAGCTGGGAGATGAGTCGCAACCATGGAGGGAGCAGGAGGCAGCTTCAGATTGAACGTTGCAGGGAGGTGGCCGAACCCAGATCCATATCAGGAGCCAGTGTGATTCACCCCGGTGAAGTGAGGATCAAATGGAAACGATTGTCGATGTGTGGGGAAGAAAGGGAATACGTACCAATGCAGGGGCCGCAAGCGTTGGCAAGGACCATGCCACCGAAGTCCTCGAGGGTCTTGAGCTGGCCATCGCGCTCGATGGTGGCGCGGATCTGCTCAGAACCAGGGGTGACGGTGAACAAGCTCTTGGACTTGATGCCGTGGCTGAGAGCGTCCTCAGCGATAGAAGCAGCGCGGCTCATGTCCTCGTAGGAGGAGTTGGTGCAAGAGCCGATGAGACCGACCTTGAGCTCCTCAGGCCAGCCGTTGGCCTTGACGGCCTCCTTGAACTTGCTGATGGGAGTGGCAAGATCGGGGGTGAAGGGACCGTTGATGTGGGGCTCAAGCTCGCTGAGGTTGATCTCGATGAGCTGGTCGTACTCGGCGCCCTGGTCCTCCCTGAGCTCGGCGGCGTACTCGCGGGAGAAGTCACCAATCTGGCTACGCTTGGTAGCGGCGAGGTAGTCGTACATGCGGTCATTGAAGGGGAAGAGGGAAGTGGTGGCACCAATCTCAGCACCCATGTTGCCTGTTCATTGTTAGTCAGTTGAACCTTCAGCAATGATTCGAGTTGTCACGTACAGATGGTGGCCATGCCAGTGGCAGAGATGGTGTCAACACCGGGGCCGAAGTACTCGACAATGGCGCCAGTGCCACCCTTGACGGTGAGAATACCAGCGACCTTGAGGATGATGTCTGGGAAATGGTCAGCTCGGGAATTCTTTTGGGCTGGATGGATTCAAGGTATTCATACCCTTAGGAGCAGTCCAGCCGCTCATCTTGCCAGTGAGCTTAACACCGATGACCTTGGGGGCCTTCAGCTCCCAAGGCAGACCGGCCATGACATCGACGGCGTCGGCTCCACCAACACCAATAGCGGCCATACCGAGACCACCGGCGTTAGGAGTGTGAGAGTCGGTACCGATCATGAGACCACCGGGGAAGGCGTAGTTCTCGAGGACGATCTGGTGAATGATACCAGAGCCGGGCTTCCAGAAACCGATGTTGTACTTGGCGCAAGAGGTGCTCAGGAAGTCGTAGACCTCCTTGTTGATGTCGTAGGCGCGGGCAAGATCCTTCTCGCCACCGATCTGGGCCTCAATCAAGTGGTCGCAGTGGACGGTGGAGGGAGTGGCAACACTGGGCATGCCGGCGCTCATGAACTGCAAAAGAGCCATCTGAGCGGTGGCATCCTGGCAAGCAACTCTGTCAGGGCGCAGCTTGAGGTAGCTGGAGCCACGCTCGATCTCCTGACCGTGAGGGTCGTCAAGGTGAGAGTACAGAATCTTCTCGGCGAAGGTGAGGGGCCTGTTGTTCAACCTCTGCCTGACAATGCCCAGGTTCTCGCTCATCTTTTGGTAGTTGATAAAGTGGCCCTTCTCGGCGTTGGTCATCTCGACCTTCTTGGAAAGGGGAGAGTCCTGGACGGTGGCAAAGGTGCGGCGGCCCATGGCGCGCGGCTGTGACGCTGCTGTCAGTTCAGGTCTTCAATATTCACTACGACTCGCCGCCATCCACAGGCAGGCGGCGCAAAACGAGGGAGACGTACCAGCTGCCGCGCAGCGGCTCTGGCGGACAGCATGTTGAATCAACCCTGTGCTGACTTGAAGGTTGTCCTGGAGCTGTGTTTCAAGGCTCTGCAGGTCCAGCAGCAAGCCTCAGGCGATGTGTAAGGAATTGGATGAGGGGAGAGGAGGTGTTGTAGTTGTCGTCGTGTGGCAGAAAGCAGCGGAGAAGAAGCTGCTCGCGCGGGCTCGGCTGCTAAGCTCAGACAGTGTAAACACCCGAGCTGTGATTGGCTACCCGCGGAACCGGGGGATTATCGTCACAGGGCAACGCGATTTTGAGGAAGAGCCGGCAACTCGGCTAATGGATGTTCTGATGGCGGCGACTGCTTATCCTACATCCAAGCTCTATATACTCTTTGATCCGGTCGCTTTTGGTTTGCGACATCGCTCATAGATGCGTGTATAATCAATTCACGTGATCCGTCAGCCCTCTATCTCGCCCCCGTTAGCCTTCAGCGCGGATCCGGTGGGCCGGCTTCTGGCTGCGGTCAGCCACCGAAGGGGTACAGCCGCGGTTAACTACCACGCGAACATTCCGTCCCATTGCGCGTTATCGTGAGCGTGCCCCCGAGGCCAGGCCAGAGCTGCAGCCAAGATGCGATTTCGGCGGGACGGATCGCCGTGGCCTGCTGTCGTCACATTTACATGCACCTTGTACATAGATACTGCCCATCACTAGAGAGAAACCAACGTCGTTGACCATGTGTGGGCAGCGTGGATGGTAACAGCCATCGGCTCCAAGGTGGTTGAGGCATGCTGGACTTGCCTGTAAATGCGTAGCACGCGGAGACATGGCGGAATGCGGATGTGGCCAAAAAGAGTGAAACCGGGTGGTCTGTGTTCGACAAGTGAAGTCCAGGCCGGGGCTCCGCCCGAGGTAATCCCGCCCACCCACTTGCCGCGGAAAAAAAAGTTCCCTGGAAAGATCACATGCCAAAGGCTTCGGTCCAAAACACGGGTCTTGCAGATCTTACGACAGAGGCTGCACCGCTGTCGACGAACTACTCGAGCAGAGCACTGAGGATAATTATCACGCGGGAAGCTTTGTTGCCAAAATGCCTGCTATTCGTGGAGTCGACTCCAAGAAGAAAACCCGCCGTCACACGCGCGACTTCGACCAAATTCACGCCGACCTTCACAACAAACGCCATCTGGAACAATACCACGAAACCCAGGCTCCCGAGGAACTCCCAGCGTTTGGCGACTTTTACTGTATCGAATGTGCGAAATGGTTTGAGTCGGATACCAACTTCACTGCGCACAAGAGGGGCAAGCCGCACAAGCGTCGCGTGAAGGCCATGAAGGAGGAGCCATACACCCAGAAGGAAGCTGAGGCCGCCGCTGGCTACGGTACGGACATTGCAAAAAAGCAGGATGTGGAAGATTCCATGATCGAGGAATGAAGCGGTGTCGAGAGGAACTGGTCTGCACACAAACGCCCAGTGAAGAAAGAAATTCTTCTCCGAAGCTCTGAGAATGGTCTCTTCAAAACGCACCGGCCCCTTTGCCTCTATGCCATGGGATGACCCCCGAGCCAGAATCCTACCATTCCCGCCACGACCAAAAGACCTGCTGTCAGCAAGGTAGCGCGATGTTCTTTGGACTCTCGAACCAGATTCGCCATGAAAGAGCCGGCATCTGGAGGATTTTGTCGAGCAGCCTGTTGGCGCCTTGTTTTGCCCAAAGATTGGCGACCATGACCATGTTCTGTATTTGTCTTCGCCCTTCTCACTTTGCTGCGTCCGCCGTCGGACTCGTACAGCAGATCCGGAGAGTCAGGCACATCGGGTGCGACCTTACGAATCACACGTGCTGGATTTCCAGCAGCGACATGATAGGCAGGGACATTCTTCGTGACTACCGACCCGGCTCCAATCACGCAGCCATCCTCGATGGTTATACCGGGCCTGTGCGATAGCATTAGCATTGCCATCAAACATCGGATGGCTCAGATGGACTCACAATACTATCACATTAGCTCCAATGAAGCAATTCTTTCCAATCACATCATCACCCGCCACACTGGGGCCTTGTCTTCCCTTTCTTTCTCTCCAATCAATCGGATGTGTAACACCCAATATCCGGGCACTGACCCCGATGATAGTGTGCTCTCCAATTGAAACCATGCAATCGGGGGAGTCTGCAATGAAGCAATCCCGGTTGATGAAGCACGAAGGATGGATTCGCACGTTCAGACCATAATCGATCTGAATCGGTGCCTTGATCATTGCTACATCTGAGCCGTCGTAGCTGGTTCTCGGGCTGACAATGCTGGAATGTACATCAGTATTTTCCCTTGCTTTCACGAGCAAGAAGCTAAATACTCGTGCCAAGCTCGAGCCCGATCAACATCTGGAGCATCGATTGGAAGCGAGTTCAAGGCATCACAAAGGATTGCTGCACGCTTGCGGAGATACCGGTATTCATCATTGGCGGCTGGAAAAGATAGTAATGAGTCCTCTCGTCGCGTATTGAGATTTAGAGACGACTCAGAATTATTCTCTGTCATAGTGACATGTGTGATTCCTGCCATTGAGATTTGTGCTCGAATACAGACTTGATAGTGCTGCCGCAAGTGGTGCTATGTATTTATGATATCCTAGTAAATCGAATGATTGCATTCACTGCCAATATCGTCACTACTGGCAGTTACCGTAATACCTAGATGCGTTGTTTGTACGAACGACACGCGTGGTGGTCCCCCGATTTATGAACTTTTGCGAAGCGACAACATCTCTAATACACTAATTGCCCGAGTTACTGCGAGAGCACTTGTAGAACGAAGATTGAGGACCTGGAATTTATGTAAATTTTTAGTATTCCGTTAGAGCCTTGAGACACTCCTCAGCGGTTCGATGCCTGAGTCTCTTCAACCATAATTATAACAGCGACATCTCAAGCTGGTACTCTTCAGGACCTATCGGGCCCGTGCGCTGTCAAATGCGATGAACGGTACTTCTTCATCGAAGAGACGCGGACTAGGATAAGTCAAGGCGTTTTCAAACCGAGTATGCAGCTTATCAAGTTATACCAATCGAATACGTTATTGCAAGTAAAGCCTAATCAATTAATGTGACGTTCTCTCAACTTCCACTCTTCTCCAAGTACAGGCGAAGCTGTGGGTGAAGTTGACGCCAAGAAGTGTCCGTGCGTCCGCACAAATTCGCTTCCTCACCTTGTCAAGCAGCGGATTCTAGACGACCACGCCAAACGAAGCCGACACATAGCCCTTTGACACGAGCAAGCCGTCGCCATGGCCAGTACGTTCAGAATCCGCGCGCGAACTACTCGAGGACAAAACTGACTCTTCGCAGAGTCAAAGAACAGCTCGCAGCACAACCAGAGCAAGAAGGCTCACAAGAACGGGTACGCCGCACCACTTCCTCGATCGCCATTCGTCTTCGCACCGCCGCGCCGATGAGGGAGAATGGGAGAAAGAGAAGCATTTCAGCAAGGAATGGATGACTGACGAGAATGCGCACACAGTATCAAGAAGCCCAAGACCCACAGATACCCCTCGCTCAAGGGTACCGACCCCAAGTTCCGTCGCAACCACAGGCATGCTCTCCACGGCACCATGAGGGCCCTGGTACGTTTCGCTTCCACCGACAGCAATACCGGCGACTGGATGCTAACAACCACCGCAGAAGGAGGTTAAGGAGGGCAAGAGGGATGCGGCTTAAGCGACGACCTAAGGAAATCTTTTCGGAGCAAGCAAACTTGGGCGTTTACGATGGCAAGCCGGCACCTTTTTTGAGTTTTACGGGACTGTTCTGTGCGTAGCTCAGTTGAGGTGGCTATGAGACCCGAATCCTTCAACCTTTCACGACTCAAGTCTTCTTGTCCTGGTTTGTACCGTCTCAGACTTCTCTATTTCCCATTACGACCGCGCTATGGCTGGTTCCCTCCCCCCTAAGACGCTGCTTCCTCAGCAGCGCAAGGCATATGTGTGTACAGCGCCGAGCCATCTCCATGCTCGGCAGACTGAAGGATTATCTTTACGTGCCAAGATCGAGTCCTTTCGGGGACTGCCTGCTCATTACCAAACACCGGTGTCGGTTACTACATCTGCGTCGGTGCATGAAGAGGTGGCGACAGACCTTGACGGATACTATAAGTTATTGTTCGTACATACCCCAAACTAAATACGAAGAATCCGTTGAATTCCAATATAGATATACCCCGTGCTATGAAACACTCATCATCCGTGCTGCTTCATGTGCAATTGGATAGAAGTAGGACTATGTTGACGCGTCAAGAAACAACTCGCACGCGCAGGTTGGGCAAGAAACGGGAGGAAACCATCTAGAGCTGTCGAAGGCCTTCGAACCGATCCAGCGCTTTAATGAGCATCTTACAAAATGGCGCATCTCATCCAGCTCACGGTATTCTACAGGAAAGTAATCAAAGCCGCTGTAGGAGAGACTCGAGAGACTCGAGGCTGGCTTCTGAAGACGACGGGAGGAAGGCGCGCGACGCACACCTGCGACTTCCTCAATGCTCACAACTCAAAGCCAACGTCACATCATCCGCCATTCACCTCTCTTTGCTTGTTTCCCGTCACTGCTCGACCAACAATCGTTGGAGCACCCAAACTTTCTACAGCCAACAAACAACCCTCTCCAGCAGAGATGTCTGATATCCCACAATGGCGGCTCAAGATCCCACCGTCCAGATCCAGGACGCCTATGCTCGAGAGCCCCGAGATCGACCAGGGAATGCGTCCGCCGTCTGCCTTGGCCGGGCCATCAACCCGCCCGCCTACGCCGAAGAGAGGCTTGCGTCCCAAGCTGTCCTCATACCTGTCGCAATCTGCTCCCTTCGGAGCAGCGAGCAAAGAGCCTGAACCCTTCTTCGCAGACCACCTTACACCCAGCTTCCCCTCATGGGCCGTGGAGGATACCTTTCCTAACACGAGCGCGGAGCAATTGATTCACGCTGTAATGTGCCGGCTCATGGCTCGGCCGTACGAATCGCTGGAGTCGCGCTTCAACGGCTCGCTGTTGCAGATCTTCGAAGCATACAGGCAGCTGGCCGACGAGCGTGATCGTTTGGAAAAGAGGCTGGCTGAGGAAGTGGATGGCCGGTCTGCTGATAGATCAGCCATGCAGAAGGCGGAGCGGAGATGGGAAGATGAGAAGGAGACGTACAAAGCTGAAGTCAAAAGGCTGGAGCTCGTGATCGCAAAGGGGAAGCGTGGCGTTGCGGAGGTCGCCCTTGTGAGGCAAGATAGTCTGATTCGTGGGAGGAAGATGATGGCTGGCAATCATGATGATGAGGACGATGGCAAGGAGACGGTCTTCGAGTTCCTGGAGAAAACTAAGATGTTTGAGCCAAAGGATTGGAGTGGTCAAAGAGGTAAGTACATCGCAGTCATCAGACGTCAAACATTTTCACTGACGACGACAGCGACGATGAAGCTCCGACCGGCATCACCTTCAGCTAAGATGGCAAGGCTTTCGAAGCGGCTTGCGAAGAAGACATCGAAAACGAGCATTCATGCAGAGCTGCCTTTCGGTTCGCCACCGCCCAACATACCGAGTACGTCTTTACTTCAGGCGTCTTACTTGGAAGACCAAGCCAAACTCGAGAAAACCAAAGTCGAAGACCGTCCACAAGCAGCCGCGGAAGCAAGAGTCAGCTTTTCTGACGACACTGCTTCTACTTTCAGTTGTGCAGGAGATTTTCTCCCTGACGAGACCGGAGAACGACTCCCACTGAGCAGCATTTCTGAACCTCTCCCAGACAGCGATATCTTGGAGCTCCGCCAAATGGCAGCCACAATCTCCCGCCGCAGGGATGTCAATATCGAGTCTGTCATGCCGCGCCTGGTTGAAATGTTCCGCTCGCCGTCTAGCCCTGAGGAGCCATCTTCGCAACGCTACGAAAGAACACTAGGTCAGCGCATGATGACCGCTCCCGTCGCAAATGCGACAAGCGCACCTCCCGCTCGAAAGTCCTCACATATTAAGGGGTTCTTTAACAAATTGAGAACCCAGGCTAGCCTCGACACCGTGTCTGACACTAGGAGATTCTCATTCGAGTTCGGTGACGATGCAGAGCCGATACGTACCGCATACGAGACAACAAGTCGAGACAGTCCGCTTCGCAAAAGCGCATCGCTGTCGTCGTTGCCAACAGTGACTCACCATGTAACCAATCCTACCGCACCTGTGTGTCTCTCGCCCATCGAGTCAAGCCCAGCAACGTCGGTTCGCACGACAGACAGTCGAAGGACTTCGAAGATTCCTAGCCCGTCGTACAATGCAGCCCTAGCGAAGCCGAGACAGGAACGTGACGGTTCCGTGTCCAGTCTTGGGACTGTAATGAGAGAAGCCGACAAATCAGCGCCCAGAACCGCCTCCGCAGGGAGTTCCGTGTACAGCGCACATTCCTCGCTTCATTACGCCGCCGACGAGGCAATCAGTGTGCCGCGCGTGGCACCTTCCCGCGCATCCGAAAGGTCCTCGAACCGCTCGGAGCTCGAAAGACTGCGTGGCAACGTGGGCATCAGCTCCGACGGTGCTGCAGGGTCGCTGCAAGCCCGACACCTGCCGGACCATACAGACACAGTGACCGCAAGTAACCCTAGATGCGCTGGTAACGTCCCTGTCAAGGGCTGTGGCAGTGTTTCCGGGTTGACCGCGAACGCCACTCCAGGGCAGCGGGTACCTTCTCCCACGCGAGGCGGTTCTGACGGTCGATCCGGGCTCGTCTACGATGCAGGCTTGCGTCCATTGGCCACAATGCTGGAAAACTCGCGTCCGCTGCTGCACTCTCCCCGCAGCGACGGTGCCGACATCAATAATATTAGAAACCCGCCGGGCCGCGGAGACTGATCAGCCACGAGTGTTGCAATGATTGACAGTGCGGCACGTCAAACGCACTGCGCCACATGGAATTAATCAACCGGACGATCGTAGAGGCCAGACTTCCCTGGAATTGCGAGCTCAGTGGCTCGTCGTTCACTTTCTTCAGCATTAGCGTAGTTTTTCATTGCATATCCTGCTGCCTGCCCCTGATGCATCTCCTTCCCTCGTGACAACGATAGCGGCACAAGCTGCGTACATCAGTGACAACGAGTGACCACATGAAACGAAACCCAAAGCACGATGAGACCACACGCGACCCGGCAGCGGCATCTCACTGGGTTTTGACGCGGCGCAATTACGACACTATACATCACTCCTGCATCGACAACGACCGCGTCGAGAGCGGTATGGAACAATCGATGAGCTGGCGGGCCGTGGACGAATGAAGTCCCATCAGCGACAGCCGCGGCGAGCGCCTAGCCCAGGAACGCGGAGGCGTGGCGCGTTTCACCTTCTGAGCCTGATCGAACGCTCGAGCGTCATGTTCGCTGCAGCAAACGGCTGGAGCGGGCGACAACGGCTGCGTCGGTCGACGGCCGGGTGGGCTTTTCTTTTTCCCTCGACGTTGCTGCTACCGCTTGGCGACGTGTGGCCGACGGCGCCGACACGCGAGCACCGGGGGCCCACGCTGTAGTATCTAGACCGCGCGTGACACGGCTCCTGGGCAGCGGCGGGTTCCGGTCCTGCTTGCTTGGCGGATGTCACGGGAAAGACTCCAATCGCGATTTCAGCTTGTGCGCGACTCGCGCTGCCACATCACGGACAATCCTTCACCGACCGGCACTCTTCACCCCTTCCAAATCACATAGTAACGCCCAAACCTTGCCCGAGACAGCGATGCAGCGAGGGTACAGTAGCGTTCCAAGATCCCCCCTCCCCCATAATGGCCGGAGACTTTACTTTCCTCCCATCGCTGGTACCTCCATCGCGAAAACCCTCGTATCGCGGCGCCCGCATGCGCAATGACACCATCGCGCCGCAAAACTGCTGCGCCAGGTGTGGCGCGTGAAGGGCGATCGTCACCAAACGGTTTTTCCTTCTGCCAGCCCAATCCTTGTAGGGACGGTGTGCGTAAGCCACGTCGGCGGGCGCAAATCGCCGCTCGCGCGTGGGTCCAGCTCGTCAATCAACGCTTGGAGATCGTCGGCCGGGCCAGCCTTGTGCCACAGTCTGCATTTCGCGCCGCACAGCCACAGCCACAGAGCTCGCGAGCGCTGTGGCGCGTGAGGTGAGGCGAGGCGGGCGAGATCGAGATGGGCCTGCGCAGCGCATTGCATGCTGATGAACTGTATGCGTCTGCTCGAGAGGCGTGCATTTATTCTGTAGCCTTGCGCCACAGCATCGATTACCTTGCTGATGCTGATGTGTCGTCGCGCGCCCCGATGGATGCTTCTCCGAGGGTCAAGGCGTTCGCGTACCGAGCTCGCGAAGAGTTGTCTACAGTACACTAGAGTACAGTCCTGCTACACGGCTCTGCTCGCCCGGCCGTCCGTCTCTTCGGCCGTCCGTCTCTTCTGCCGCGCGCCTGTCAGTTCGGTGTCGAAACACGACAGCCTACAGTAGAGCCTCGTCAGAGCCACTGTTGCGGAGTAGGTCAGACGCTGTAAATCTACCGCGCCCTACATCAGGTAGGTAGCAATCCGACGATTAGCGTCCAGAAAACCTCTACGGGTAGTGACATCGCGGCCCCATCTGGTGAGCCACAGCTGCGGCGTTCCAAATCAACTGTGAGGCCGGTAGCCACACTTTTTTCTTTCGTCAGTAGCGTCCGAAAAGACTCTGGGGGGTTAAAGTGACATCGCGCTCTGTGGCTCTGCGACTGAGTGACTGAATGACTTCACCCGGCGCGCTGAGCCTGAGCCCGAGCCTGAGCCTGAGTTTAAAAGTAGCGAAAGGGCAAGGTAGCGAACGAATGCGCCACGGCGAGCCGCGATTAGACGGCGCAGGCGCGGACGTCATTTCGCTTCGCTGGAAGCCTACCTACCTTCGCCCTTTCTCGCTGTTTTCCCCCCTCTCGCTATTTGGGGGATAAGGTAGGCGTGCTGCCGCCCATCATCGCCGAAAGGACGGGAATTTTTCTTTGGAACAACACGGCTCGCGGCCGTTTTTGCTCTCTTCTCGCGCCGCGCTGATCGACGGGCCTCAACGGGTACTGAGCTCTTTTAGGCGCTCCCGATTGCGCGGATGGGGAGCGCGCGAGTGGCGCAGATCGCAAAACTCTATGTTCGCTCTTTCGCTCCAACGTTCGCTCGAGCGGCTTTATTGTTTGGCTATCGGTGTCACCGTGGCTGGTGCGATGGGTGGCTGCCCCACGCGCACTACTCTTACTCTGTCTGTCTGCCGCGCCGCACGCGGCATGCCGTGCCGGGATGGAACGGGATGGCATGTCAGGATGTCTAGTGAGATACGCAGCCGTGCCAGCAGCGCCCGTGTCGGCGGCCAATATCATCGCCAGCGCCCATCGACCGTAACGCTCGCCCGCGAAAAGCGCGATCACTGCGGTCGCACGCGATCGCGTCCGCAGAGGGCAAGACAGCCGGCTTGGTTTGATTGCAGCGGCGCTGCGGGCGGGCCGGGCTGGAAATTGGCCTGCTGGGATGCGGCGGCTCAGCGAGCGCGGTTAGGTCCTGCGCGTGCGGCTCGGGGGTTTTAGGGCGTGCGCATCGCGAGCGCAGGGCTGACGCTACGGTTGCGGTTGCGGCTAATGCCTACGGGGGAGTGGAGGGGAGGGAGAGGTTCGCGACGCTGGTGCGTTGCTAGCGTGGTGGGAGATGGGAGGAGGGAGATGGGTGGACGGCCTGGACGCGGCGGCGAGGATGGACGGTCAGGTGCTGTTGGTGAGGTAGTGTGGCCGTGGCCGTGGCCGTGGCAGTTCGTCGTCATGACGCCAATGGCCAATGGCGCGGCGGTGGCATGACGGCGTGGAGGGGGAGAGACGTGAGGGAGCTGAGGGAGCTGCTCCTGCTGCGCCACAGCTTGCCCGCGCCTCTGTGGCTCGCGTGCTGGGATCAGGCCTGTTCGTGCGTGGGGCCTCCTCCTCGCCCTCCCCACCGCGGGCAGCCAGACGCGGCGGATCAGCCACGGCACCCCGCAGCTGGCGCCACAGTGCACCGCCGCATGAGGCGCGAGTGGGGCGCGCACCGCTCGCGCGGGCCAATGCGGGCGCAGGGGACACGCGGCGCCGCTGCTGCTGCTCGGCGCGGCTGCAGGCTGCGCTCAGACGCTGTGCACCCCGGTCGCTGCAGCGCCGGCGGGCGGGTGTGGCGGTCATTAGAAGTGGCTGCTGCTCCTCCGCCGGCCATTAGAAGTGGCTGCTCCTCCGCTGCGACACACGGCCACCACCTCCTCGCCGCCTTCGCCCTCGAGTTTCGTTCCACTCGCCTCGCCAGCATATCAAGACGGCCTGAGCACCCGCCTGACGCCTGCCGCCGCTCCTCCTCCACCTCCTCCATGCTCCGCTAGCCCGTCGCCGCCCAAAATGTTCAGCAGGTGCGTGTTGCGCCCCGCCAGCTGGCCCGGTGCAAAGCCTCCACGGCCACACCGCGCTGCCCAGCTCAGCGAGCCCGCCCCAGCCTGCGCCGTGAGGCAGAACCACACCGCGACCACGAGCTGACACCACCGCGCCCGCAGACGGACCTCGCACAAGCCGCCCGCCGAGTTGTTCGAGGACTTCAAGTCCAAGTTCTCCGGCCTGGGCCCGCACAATGTCTCGTCCGCCGAGATGCAGCAGCACGTCGAGCCTGCCGCGCTCGCGCCCTCCACCGAAGCGCAGGACGCCGCTGTGAGGTGAGTCCGCTACGCCATCGCGCGTCGAGCCACAGAACAGATGCGGCAGACACTGCTGCGCCCGCTCTGCAGCACCGCTGTTTCTTTCGTCGAGGGTGTTTGCTGATCGATCGACAGTTCGACCGTCGGCGCTGTTCATTCGCTCGACGCGAAAGCGATGAACCTCGACTCGCACGATGCAGAGCCCACACCTCGCCTGTCCAAGGACTGGAACTTCGGCTCGACAGGGATGACACCGTCGCTGTTCGATCCGAATCATCCCAGCTACAACTTTGCGAATCAGTTCTCTGGCTACTACACTCCCACGCCCGGCGGCACCAACACCATCTTCCACCCTACCGCCGGCGACCTTCACACACCATCCTTCAATCTCGGCCTGGGCACGCCTCTGTCCATGCCCACATCTGAGAGCGCGATGCACGGCGGCCTGCATGCAGGTCATTCGGCCGCCTTCAACAACGCCTTCCAACCGCACATGCAGCACCACTTCCAGCAGCAGCCCCAGCCACACTTCCAGAACATGAACCCTTTCCAGCTCCATCACGTCCACGCGCAACCGCCGCCGCAAACGTTTGCGCCGCATCAGTTGACGCACCAGCCGAGTTTCGACCAGCCGCACATGGATCACTCTCCAATCGGCGACATCAGTCTTGACATAGACACGGCGCAGCACTCGCAGCATCAATCGCCGGACATGCTGATGCACCAGCAAGGATTCAGCCAGTTCATGCCGCCGCCATCATTCCACCCGGATGGTGAAAAGTACGTTTCTCGTTCTCGGAACAACCAGGGGTTCATTGCTGACTTGCAACAGATTCCGATACCATGCCACCCTCAACGCGCCCACCGCCATGATCAAGCACTCCGACGAAATCCCCATCACCTACCTCAACAAAGGCCAAACCTACACTCTCAACGTCGTCGACACACATATCCAGCAACCAATCGCTCCCCTAAGATACCGCACTTTCGTGCGCGTTTCCTTCGAAGACGAACAGCAGCGCTGCAAACCCGCCGCGTGCTGGCAGCTCTGGAAAGAAGGCCGCGGCACCAACGAAGCCCACCAACGAGGCGGCCGCCTGCAGGCCGTCGAGTTCGTCGATAACTCGCCCGCGACCGGCACCGAAGACCCCAGCAAGCCTCGCGTCGAGCTGGAAAGCGCCTCATTCGACGGCTTCTGCGTGACTTGGACGCCTCCCGCTGGAACTTCAGAGTGCCCTATCGCCGTCCGATTCAATTTCCTCTCTACCGACTTTAGCCACTCGAAAGGCGTCAAGGGCATTCCCGTGCGCCTCTGCGCGAAGACGGAAATCATCGGCGACCTTTCTTCGAACGCGAAACCTTCGCCCGATCCCGAGGTCTGCTACTGCAAGGTCAAGCTGTTCCGCGACCACGGCGCAGAGCGCAAACTTGCCAACGATGTCGCGCACGTCAAGAAGACGATGGAGAAGATGAACCAGCAGATCGCGCAGATCGAGGCCGGCAGTCGCGATAGCGGCAAGCGCAAGCGCAGTGGTTCGTTCGTCGCGAAGGCTGGCCTCATGGACAGGCACGGCAAGGTCCCGAAGCACAGGCGGACTTGGTCTGCGGATTCGTCCGCGCAGCCTGGTTCGCGCGGCGGTGCGGAGGATGATTTGCAGATGAAGCTCATGACGCTGCAGGATATGTTCAGCTCGACGAGGCCGGCTTCCGTTCTCTACTTGCGCGGTGCGGAGCAGGATGATCCTGATCTCCACCCGGTCAATATTCCCGGCGAGAGCGAGCAGGTCAAGGCGGAGTCGGTCGACAACGCTACCTGGGAGAAGCAGAGCACCAGCAACGGCGACGCCCTCTCTCTCGTCTCCCCAACCCCCAGCAACAAATCCTACAGCGAAGGCCGCCGCGACTCCACCCTCCAGCAACCCACCCCCTACGCCGGCGTCTCCCGCGCCAACTCCGGCGACTGGCGCTCGCAACCGCAAAACGCCCTCGGCGACCTCAAATCCCCCAACCAACACCAAACCCAACACCAACTCGCCAGCCCCCCCGACAACCCCCAACCGACCAAAATCCAAACCCGCTCCCCCAACTCCGGCGCCGTCTCCGGCTGGGTCGAAGCCCTCGGCGTCGACGCCGCCTACCGCCCGCCCCCCGACCGCCCCCTCAAGCCCGCCGCCTGCCTCTACATCCAGCCCCGCGTCCCCGGCCGCCCCGCCACAGACCCCTACCACCGCGCCGTCTACCTCCCCGCCAGAACTCACAAAGACCTCGTCCACGCCGTCGCGACCAAGTGCGACCTCGCGCCCACGGACGTCGTGCGCGTCGTGCGCGTCAGCCGCGCCGGCTTGCAGGTGCTGTTCGACGACGACTGCGTGCGCGAGCTGGCCGAGGGGCAGGACATGACGGCGGAGTTTGTGGAGATCGAGGCGGGGGAGGACGATGCGAATGCGAATCCCTGGGGGGATGACGACGCGCTGGAGCTGCAGTGCGATGGCGAGCTGACGACGTTGAGGGATGTGCCGAGCGCGGGGTGGGAGTTGAGGTTGCTGTTTTGATCTCGATGTCTGCGGCGGGGCCGCGGAATGAAGGGGATGGGACGCTTTTTTTTTTCCTTAATATCCACACCACTTCACGACCGAAACGAGCCACACGATGCACAACACACCGACCTCGCCAACGGGCTAGAGGAACACACTCGAAGCATTTTGCTCGTCTCACGCGACCGGGCGACCGACACTTCTGGGCTCTTTTACACACCTCACATCCGGCATCATCGCCAGACCGTTCCTCAAAGACGACGGAAGGTCTGCGCATCGCTAAAGACTGCTGTCCTCGTTTTTCTTTTTAATCATCTCCTTTTGTCGAGTGTCGGGTCAGGATTGGACTGGATTGGATTGGATGATACCCACTTTCGCGCGCTTTTTTGGACTCCTTCCCTTGATACTTCTCTTCGCTATTCTCAACTTACTTCCTGGGGAGAGGACGGGTTGGATGTGGGTATGGATTATTTTGTTCTGTTTTAGGGGGTGGTAATTTAGCTAGTCAGTTGGTTGGTTGGTTGTTGGAGGTAGTCGTTTTAATATTTGTCTACTTTTCACCTTGATTCACTTCAATCATAATATCGTGAGCTCTTGAATCTATCCTCGGACTCTCCCAATTTACTACGTGTCAGGGTCCAGCCTCGTCTCACGTCCGTCGCCAGCAGAACTGACTTCCCTTTATCCGACTATATCAACAGCTACCTTACCATCACTCGCAGATCCCACATTCCAATAGCGTCTCCCATCTCACCTACCTATTCACAGTTTCCTCCTCTCTCCTCATCCACGCATCTCATCCTCGGAATATTTTTTTTGCCCTTCTAACTTTGCGATTTTAAGGGGCTCCTGTGGCTGCTGTGGATTCTCCTGTGGGATTGTGGATGCGTTTCCCGTGCGCCACGGCTGGCGACTGGGATGGGCGATGTACGGCGCGTAGGTACTTGGTTCACTCCCTGCAGCAGCGGCTGGCGTGTTTGTTTGTTATGGCAGGGTAAGTCGTCTGGAAGGTCTCCTTTTGTGGATCTGGTGGGGGACTTTCTGATTATGGCATTTCGGATGTTTGTCGTCGGTACAGGGACGGAATACACGCCTCCCTTTTCCCGCAGAGGACGGGGTGAGCCTTGTTGAGTCTGCATCCAAGATCCTGGTAACTGGCACCCATGCGGTTCTTCTTACTAAATATGGCGCTCTGCTCTTGCTAATCTCGGCATCGACTACCTTACAGGCGCCTCCTTTCTCACATCGGGAATTACTTCGACATTTTCTCCATCTCTCTCGCAAAAGCCCACTACGTACCACCTAGCCCTAAAGAATCTACCTACCTCCTACGTATGGGCTCAGCACCGAGCCTCGGCTCTCTTTCCCTTCGAGCGTCAAGTCTCATCAAGCCCCAGGCATCCTCGCCAGCCAGCCAGCCCAGCCCAGGCTTGACCGCCACACCTCCCTCCCTCCTGCATCTGCCTCGAGCCCACGTGGACTACGCTGTGACGTCGCCTTGCGTCTGCGCGGCGTCTTTGCTTTTTCGGTGCGCCGCAGACGTGCACGCCACTCCACATCAAGGTGCCGCCGTGAGCTGCCACGTCGCATCGCACAGCCACAGCGAGCTTGGGAGGGAATACGTAGGTGCCCGGCCGGGTATAACGGCGGGCGATCGACGAGCGGTACAGTATGGGCTGGGCTGGACTGGACCGGACGATCATCTGCTCGTAGATCTGTCTGTCCACGCGCCGCTGCGTGCGCGGAGGCGTCTATTTGAAACGTGCTCCTGCGCGCCGGGCGATCCGATGTCATCGCGCATCTCAGCCCTCACATGCGCTGGCGACGCGATCCCGTCAATCAGTCAGTCAGTCAGTCAATCAATCACGACGAAGGCGTACGTGCCTGCGGGAGGGAACGCGGTGCGCTGTCGCTATCGCTGTGCGGCGCGATGACGTTCTCGCCTCAAAGAAACGCCCCTGCATGACGAACGCCGTCCGCCCGGTCGCTCGCTGTCAGGTAGGTAGGTATGGCGTCTGTGGCGCCGACAAGACGTGGCGCCGTGCTCTCAGCCCTGCGTCCTGCCAATGGGGTCTAGATTTCTTGGGAGCGTGCTGCTTGGAATTCTAGCCGCGCTTTCGCGCTGCTGGCTTTTTGCGATTTCTCTGGGGTGACGTGCCGTGCCGTGTCGTGACGTGACGTTGGCAGTAGCGAGATGAGATGAGGACGAGACGAGACGAGCCCTACGCCACGGTTCTTCACGGAGGCGGCGTCCGGGTGACGGGCGACGGCGCTTGTGCTACGGTTACGTGGTTAGAAGCCTCGGTTGAGCGGTATGATGTTATCTTTGGCGAGGCGTTGGTGTGGCGCTGAGGATGGATGCACGTGGTGGCGCGGGTGATGTGGCGCTTACTGGCTGTGGCGAGGTCATGTGGCGAGTGGATATGGCTGGTGAAAAGAGTTCGCGCTGCTGAGGCGTTGAGGCTGGTGAGGTGGAAAGTATAAGCGAGTGGGGCCGTTGAGGCGAGAGTTTTTGCTAAGGCATTCTCAAGGAGGCATTTTGAGGCGCTGTGGCTGGTGCGAGAAGTGTAATAAGCGACTGATGGGGCCTTTTGAGGCCTCCACGGCAGTTGCTGGTGTGGAGTTAGCTTTGCCTGCATACGGAAAGTGGTAGTTGAGAGTGACGTTCGGGGCTTTCTGCTTTGGGGCGGAAGGATTAAGGGGCGTAGACGAATCGGCGATTTGATTTGCATCACTTAGGGAGTGAGGCGTCTATGGGCGGGAGAAGTGGTTCTGCTGTTTCGGTCGCAGGCCTGTGGCCGAAAAAGAGAGCGAGGATGGAGGGCCTTGCGCTGTAGGATGCGTGTAGTTCAGGTCGGATAGAGAATTTCTGTGAGCTTGCAGACCGCATTGGTTCGAGGCTATTGCCACAGCGTGCAATGGCTTGAGGGCCCGATGTTTCGTAATTCTCGTACTGAAGGTTAGCAGGATGAGTTGCAATTTCAAATAGTGTTCCAATGCCTGGTCAGATGTGAGGGCTTACAACTTCGAACAACATTACCCAAACACTGAGTGTGAGAACATCTTTGAGATTGCAATGTTCGAAATGCTTGAGGCTCAAATTCACGGAAGGCTGTTTTGACTCCGTGTAAGTGGGTGCGTTCTTGGAGTGATTTCAGTAGAATGACAAGTGACATGTAGACAGTTGTGGAAGCCTCAGGTGGAACGTCACCTGAGGCTCGCTGAACCATCGAAGATATGCCGTTAGGAAGAACAAGACTCGAGATGATGATTTGCAAGGTCTCAATTATGACTGACACCTGTGATTTCAGATCACTCAAAAGATCTCAACTAAGCAATCATCGGACTTCGAAATTCTGTTACCTGCAATCATCGATTTGTCCAAATTTCAAGCAAAAATCTCTCCACTATTGTGTTTCTTCCTCTTCATCTCACCAGTAACTCCTCGCCAATGCCAATTTGTGCAAACCCGCTCCCAAAAAATTCAGGGGGAAGAGGAAGAAACATTCCCCTATCCCTCTCGCCCGCACCCAAACTTGAAAACCGAACGCATCGCAGCCGGCAGCTGGGGGGAATCACATAAGAGGCTTCAATCACATTCGATCAAACACCCGAAAAGCGCCCAGTCGACAATTGACTCGCTTTCCCTTCAAATCAATTCGCTTCCGTAGATCCAACCGTTCGTTTCTCATATGTCGTCTCCAGCGCGCACTTATCGCTAATCCTTGCTCTTGCCAGAGCAGAGACCAATCGCGTCACGACATCCAGCCGTCCATCTGCTTCGAATCCGTCGGGATGGAGTCTTGATCTTCTTCTTCGGGGTCGACGCCGTCCACGAGCCCTGGGCCCGCTTGAAAGCTCATCCCGGCGTGCTTGTGCGCGTAGCCCCGGAGGGACAAGAGCGTGCCTCGTACGCGCCGAGCTTCGACGAAATCAGACCGGTTGGTGGTTTGGGAGGCGGAAACGGCTTGCTCATCAAGGCTTTGGGCGAGGGAGAGTCCGAGGTCTGGATGGTGGTAAGTGGACGTTTTGCGTGGGATTCCGAAGGGACTCACCAATGTAGACGAATGCTAGTAATGATCGACTCAGGATGTTGGCGAGCGCGAGCATGGCGCAGACTTTGAGGGGGACGAGGTGGGGGAGGGGGGATTGCATGCAATCTTCGAAGAAATGCTTTGCGGCGTCTGCTGTTTGTCAGTAATCCGCACCGAGAACGCGCAAATTGGGTGTAAACTGACCGTAAAAGAAGTCGATCAAGCCGGGCTGGATGGCGCCTCGAACGTACTGCGCTGCAACAGCAGCAATACTGCTGAGTTCGCACAATCGACTTTTGGGGATTTCATGGTCCGCCTGCACTTCGACCTCCCGAATCAACCTCTCGATTTGCGCATCGCTGTAAGCTGAGCACGATTCCGGCATCGATCGGCTTTGTAATGCCATCCCATGGCGAACGATTGGGAGATTCGTCCGAAGCATGCCCGGTACATGGTTCTGGAAGAGTTGTCGGGCAGACGGTGTCGATTCGCTCGCTATTGATGTCCCATACATCTGGAGACCGGGACCTTGATTGAAGGAGCCTTGCATCATGGCCTGCTGGGCGAAGCTGCTGGAGCCTGATTGGCCCATTTGTTGAAGCTGCGGATCCAGCCCAGACAACGCCGGATCGATCGGGATGTCGTCGCCCATGCTGCCGTAGAAGGGAATCGGAGTGAACGGGTTCTGCTGTATGTCGCCGAAATCACTGAGGGGTGTTCGTGATGAGTCCCATTTCGCATCGCTCGCCCCGTCCTCCGTCGAATCCATCCCATCAGGAAGCCCGTCGGCCGTGATGCTGCCTTGCTCCAATGGCGCCCTGACTTCGGGAAAGTCTTCAGCCCTGATCCGGTTCACCAACGCTGCGACTTCGTCCGGCTGGCCGTGCTTGAGTTGTGAATGTAGATCGACGAGGCTCCCGTAGTCAAGCTCCAGCTGCTCCAGTCTGCCCTTCAAGGCTGCGGTCCGCGTGATGCCCTCTTCGACATCGTATCGGCACTCGGCCCGCCGTTGCTCGCAGGCTCTGCAAGTCGGTCGCGCGCCATCGCACTGCCTTCGCTGTCAGTGACGGCCCACAGCATTTCGGGCATGAAAAAGATTAAAGGGACACGCACTCTTGTCTTGCGTTTCCGGCAAGGCGCACATGCGCAGCTGGACCCTCAGGCGAGGCGTCTGTGAGCTGGTGTTTCCCAATCGTCTTAAGGGGCTTCACGGCTCCGCGCTTACCTGGCAATCGACCCTCGCTTAGGCATCACTTTGCGCCCATGGTACAGCGCTCAGTTGCGGTCTGTCACGCCCTGGCTCGGTGTATGCGCGCGAGGGCTGACCAATCCGTGTCGGTGATTGAAAGGAAGTGTGCGGCAGCCGGTGGGTGGTGCAGTTAGCTCGGCGCACTCCGGGATGGTAGTACGTTGCTCGTTTCGACAATGCAAGGCCTGTGTTAGGAGGCCAGAGTCAGGCCTGGGCGGATCCGATCCTTGGGGGGACTGTTGAGCAACCGCCACGCCCGAAGATGATTAAGGTAGTAAAACGACGTCGTCATCGCTGATGGTACGAGGCATCGAGATTTGCAGGGCGAGGACACCGTCTCGTCCGTTCGGTCGTCCAATCCGTGGGCATTGGGAGCATGTACGGAGCTACCTCCTGCGGCTAGTGAGCTGCCCCGCTGCGGCGATCGGGAGACCGCGTCATGTGGCGAATATCGCCGGGTACCAACCAGGGGCCTGCTTGATAACAGCGGAGAGGGGTCCGATCACGCCTCGAGCAGGTCTGGGTGCGCACCGGCGCGCGAATAGCACGGAGTCGAGTCCGCGGCAGCACAGGGTCGCGTCCGCCTCCGCCCGTCTCGAAGGCCAGGCGCGTCTTCCTCTTGCGCCATACGGGCCACTGCAGCGACGGCATGCAGCGTGTGGCTGCCGTGCCTGGTCTGACTGGGCGATCGAGCCATCTCTGGGCTTACGGTGCGATTAACGCAGTATTTGTGGCAAAAAGGCGAGACCTGTGGACCTGTGCGTCTGGCGACCGGCGATCCTCGCTGCGGGAGTCAGGCTCCGGCAGCCTTCCCCGGAAACGCGTGACAAAATTGCTGGAACGGCCATGGTTGTCGTTGCAAAGGAGCAGCCTGGGACCAAGTGCGGGCGACAGCTTCTACGCCAAGCCCGATTAGGCCGTCGGACGGGATTTGGAGAAACACGCGATAAGGTACATATTTTCACAGGCTCTATACTACAAATGATACACGGTCGGCATCAATCATGTTTCGATCACTTCGATCCATCGATCTAGAGCGTCCTCTTCTCGCTCCTCTCCTCGTACGTCTGGATCGTGTCGCCAACCTCGAACTTCTCCCAGTCCCCGAAGCCCATACCGCACTCAGTGCCCTTGCGCATCTCCTGTACGTCCTTCTTGACGTTCTTCAGCGACGAGATCGTGCCGTCGTAGACCTTCTCATCGCCTCTCATGACCCTCACTCTCGAGCCGTGGCCGATGACGCCGTTCCTGACCTTGCATCCGGCAATCTTCATCTTCTTCCTGCCGCCGATGCCAATCTCGAACTCAGCACCGATCTCAGCTTCACCCAGCACGCGCTGTGTGATGAGCGGCGGAAGCCTCTCTTCGAGCACGGCCTTGACGTCGTCGAGCACGCGGTAGATGATGTTATTTTCGAGCACCTTGACGCCTTTGGCCTCTGCTTGCATCTTTAGACCCTCATTCGGAGGTAAGTTGAAGGAGATGATGTGGCCTTGAGTGGCATCCGCAAGCTCGATGTCAGACTCGTTCATCGCACCGACTGAGGATGAAAGAACGAGCGGTGCGACCATGGGAGAGCTGACGCTCATGATGTAAGCCTCAACAGCCTCGGCCGAACCGGACACGTCGGCCTTGATGATAAAGGGTACCTCTATGCGGCCGCCGGAAGATGCATCAGCCTGAGCGGCAGCAGATTTGGCATTGGTGTCTTCGCCTTCCTCACCGGCTGCGCGTCGCTTGGCTTCCGCAGCAGCGCGTTTCTCGTTCTCACGCTTCTCCTGCGCCACGCGGCGGGCCTCATTGATGGCTTCCATGTCTTCGGCCGTCTTTTCGCGCTCGACCTTCTCGAGGCGGTACTCGACGACAGACGTGGCCTTTTGCTCGGTGGGGGCCTGCAAAACCTCGTCACCGGCGGCTGGCTGATCGCGCCAACCGTCAACCTCTACAGGCATACCTGGAGTGGCTTCCGAGATGGCAACACCGACTTCGTTGTGCAGCGAACGCACACGAGCCCAGGTGTTGCCTGCGACAATGACGGAGCCCAGCTTCAGCGTGCCTCTGCGCACAAGCACAGTAGCGACGCGGCCTGCCTTCTTCGTGGTAGCCTCGATGACCCAACCCTCCACCGCACCATCACGGTCGGCGCGGTGGTCGAGGATTTCACCGAGAGTGACAGCAGCTTCTTCGAGCTGGTCCATACCCTGTCCGGTCTTGCCCGAAACTTCAACGACCTGTGTGTCACCGCCGAAGTCTTCGATCTCCACACCGTGGCGGGCGAGATCCTGCTTGACGCGCTGGATGTCCGCGCCATCCTTGTCAACCTTGTTGATGGCAACGAGCATCGGGACACCGGCGCCCTTGGCGTGCTTGATGGCTTCGAGCGTCTGCGGCTTGACAGAATCGTCAGCAGCCACAACGAGAATCACGATGTCCGTGACGTTTGCTCCGCGCTGGCGCATGGCAAGGAAAGCAGCGTGGCCGGGTGTGTCGAGGAACGTAATGGTCTTTCCAGATGCCGAAAGAGGGACGCTGAAAGCACCAATGTGTTGTGTGATGCCACCAGCTTCGCCAGCAGCAACGCTAGACTTGCGCAGGTAATCCAGAATGGTGGTCTTTCCATGGTCGACGTGACCCATGATAGTGACGACGGGCGGTCGGGTAGGCAGTAATTCCTTGTCTTGAGCATCAACCTCCGGCCTAGCCTTCAGGTCGCGCTCTTCCTCCTCGCGG
This sequence comes from Cladosporium halotolerans, assembly GCF_011745625.1. Taxonomy (NCBI): domain Eukaryota; kingdom Fungi; phylum Ascomycota; class Dothideomycetes; order Cladosporiales; family Cladosporiaceae; genus Cladosporium; species Cladosporium halotolerans. Next base: position 38,201 of record NW_027191488.1, read on the forward strand.
ACGCTTGTGTCGAAGACTGGCTCCAAGTCGTATTCCATCGCAATGAGACCGCTGACTTCTGTGTTGAGAATCTTGCCAGGGAACACATCGTCGTAGCCGAGATCCTCCAGCCTGTTCACGAACTGCTCGTAGCGCACACCGAGCGCCTGAGAAAGCTGCTGCACAGAGACGAACTCGGGCAGCTTGATCTGATTCTTCGCCTCGGCTTGTGCCGCGGCTCTCTCGGCTGCACGCTGGGCCTTCTTCTCAGCGCCCTTCGCTTGCTTCCTCTCCGCCTTGCGCGAGAAGCGCCCGCCGTCGTCATCGTCTTCGAAATCGCGGCCACGGCGCGAGCGACGTCCCGGGCGATCGTCATCGTCCTCGTCCTCGTCTCTTCGGTTGCGTCGGCCCGGCTTCTTTTCGCGCGGCTCCTCGTCTCGGAATTTGCGAGACCTGAGCACGCGCTCCTCGGGCTCTTCCTCTCCCTCACCCTCATCCTCAAAACCCTTGCTTCGCATACGTGCCAACATCTCTTGGCGCGGATCAGTGCTCCTGGCGTCGTTGTCCATCCGAGTACGCTGGTAACGCTCCTCTGCTGCTCCCCTATCGAAGTCGCGATCGAGACGCTCCTCTGAGGCGTTCTCGTTGGATTCGCGATCGTTACGCCCTCTTTGCATCTCTCTGCGATTGTCTCGGCGACCATTCCTGCGGTCGTCTCTCGACCTATCGCCGGGCTTGCTGGGGCACTCGGAAGCTTTGTGGCCGACGACATTGCAAAAGTTACATCGCGTAGTCATCGGGTTTGGACATTCCCGCGCAATGTGCCCTTTCTGTCCGCAGCGCCCGCAAGTCCTCGTCGTGCCAGAAGTTGAGTTTGGGTTGGCGAATTCCGGCTTCCAAGTTCGCGACTGGGGCTGCAGGTGCGAGGTCATGGGACGCCGGAGAGCGGCGCGCTCTTGCTGGTGCTCGGCGAAGCGGCGGTCGATCCAGGCGTCGTCTTCCATTCCGGGCTGGGCTTGCTCGGGGGGAGCTGGAGGCGCTGGTTCGGGTTGACGGCGACCGAGGTGCTGCCAGTTGTCCGGCGCGTCGGATTGGGGAGGGGTGAAGCTGTACTCATCGCGGCTGATGGTCCTCGCACGAGTTGGTGGCGGCTGGGGCAGGTCTTCTTGCCCCATGTCGAAGTCGGGGTCGAGAATGTCGGAGATGGAGTGCTTAGAGGGTTGCGGCTTTTTGGGTCTCTGAGGTAGGCTTGCACCAAGTCCAAAACCTCGATTAGGCTTCTTAGGGGCTTCTGCTTGTGGGGGAGTCACGACATCAGGCTGAGCTTCAGGTTCGGGCTCCACTTTGGTAGGTGGAGGTGTAGGCTCATTCAATCCGTATTCCAGAGGCTTACGCTGGGAAAATCCAGAGCCCCATCCTGTAGCCTCGGGCTTCTCCTGGTTAGCTGACTTGGCTTTCAAGAAGCTCGGCATAGAAGGAAGTGCAGGAGGTGCTGATGATGCTTGTGCCGTGGATCCCTTGCCGGATGACGCCTGATGCCGTCTGTGTCTCCCCGCTTCACGTTGTGGATGTTCTTGTTTCTCTCCTTCGTTTGGTACCTGACGACCATTCGAAAAGCGTATGTTTAATTGAGGCCGGCCGTGCTGCTGACCGGCATTTCGAGGGCGCTGCGCATGCTGCTTTTGCTGTTCTTGCCTTCGCTGTTCTTGCCTTCGCTGTTCTTGCCTTCGCTGCTCATGACTTCGCCGCTCGGCAGCCTTATGTTCTTGTTGACGTGCCCGTGCAGCCTCCAAAGCCTTCTTGCGCGTTTCCGCTTCTTGTGCTTCCCTTTGAGCCCTTTCTTCTGCTACCCGTCGGGCTTCTAACTGTGCTTTTTCCGCCGCCTCTCGCCTTGCTTTTCGCTCTGCTTTTTCCTTCTGCTCGGATGCTGAAAGTGACGAGTTCGGATCGAAACCGGTCCAGCGAGGGGCCGCATTGTTGGCGCTGTTGTCGCCCGACGACGCTTGTCCTGATGCTCCATTCTCATCTTGCCTCTGCCATCGACTGATGCTAAATGCTCTCTGCTGCACAGCTGGCGACGCCCTCACGGTGAAGTCGCCGCCGAGCCGACATGCGCAAAACGCGCATACATTCTGCGCCGAGGTTGTCTGTGATGGTCAGCAGGGAACAAGGATAACGTAATTATGGTGGCATTCACCTTCAGCAACCTCTGCGACCTCATTACTGATTATTACCCTACACAAGCGAACGAGGTTGTTCTTCGATGCGAGACAAGTCAAGTTTCCCTTTTCGGCAATGCTGCTCGCCCGCAAATTGGCTTCGGGGGAGACTCGCAGTGGCCGCGCGACGACCCTGCAGGCTGATCGGCCACTTTCTCTCCATGACGCGCTCCATTGTATTAGAGCTCTACTAAAACAGCTGCTCGCCCTCGTCGCCCTTTCTGGATACTAACTCATCCAGCAAACATGTCTCGTCAGGTAAGCGCGTCAATGTCGTTCATTCGTCTCATTCACTGATCAATTCTTCAGCAAATCGCCCTACACTACTCTCGTCTCCTAAGCCGCTGGCCCGTCGACCGCCTGCGCCCAGCAGAGCTACACTTCCAGCGTCTCCTGCAGAACCGCATCCAGGAGGCACCTGCAGGTTCCAGAGACGAGTCTCACGACGTTAATGCCGCCTACCTGCTCTTGGACAATGCCATCCGCAAGCGTCATCCGCTCTCCGACTCTATGATGCACCCTGCCAGCAAGCCGGATCATTACGATGCTTTGGCCAAGGAGCTTGATGAGGCGCCTGACAGGACTTGGTTCGCCAATGTGGTCAAGAGGATGCAGAACCTCATTAGGTTCAAGTAAGATGGCGCTTCGGTGAACCACGGACATAAGGAGTGGCTTCGGTCAATGATGGGGACTGAGGTTCATGGCATGCTGAGATCTGACGCTCATGGCGCACCTGATGCGCATTGCATGTCGCCTTGTGCATACTGGCTGGGCTATAAGAACGACTCACCATTTCTGTTGGCTTTCTGCAAGACATCAACTCTCCCAAACCACTTTTCATCGAACGCAGACCAGCCTCAAGAAGCGCATATCGGATTCCAACCCGAACGACAACATGACCACTACCGCTTCACCGGTTTCATTTGCGACGATTTCGCCGGCTCCAGATCACCAGCCTGCACCAATCTCAATCGACCACCTCCTCCACCTTCTTGGCCAAATCCGGGTGCCACAAGAAGGGCCCGCCTCTCCTGCCGCCCCCTCGCCCCCATTCATTCCTGTCACTGCCACTGCGACTGAAGAACCGAACGTCACTCTCAGCATCTCTCTATCTTCTATCCCGCCGCCTGCTCTACCGCTTGACTCAACCATCGCCAATCGCGTCATTATTTTGACACATAAGGAGGCCTCGAGGGCCGAGCACGCTCTGAATGAGCCGCACCCAGCTTGCTGTCACCGTACCGGCCTGGCTGACGGGAAGGTCGACGCCAGTACCTCGACGATGGACTCGACCAACAAGAATCCGGTTCCAGGCCGCAATCGCGCTCTCTCGGCCCCAGTCAACGGCGTGAACTTGCCTTCGAAGGCTGCGCTACCCATGATTAAACCTGTCCATCTAAAGAAAGAGGCCCCGTCGCAGAAGCAGACCAACCGCGAGTGGAGAGCAGACCTCGATCGTGTGTCGGACGTCTTGAGTGCGATGTTTGCAGATGGGGATCGTGTTGTTCACTACACCTAGTCGCAAGTCGCTCAGTATGTAACCAGATTGCCATTATGGGAGCATGACGTTTCCAGAGCTCGTAGGAGTATGAATTTAAGGCTTTGCGCTCACCATTTCATATCTGTGTTGCCATTCGTCATGGTTCTCATTGACGCTGCCAATCGAATTTTGAGACGCACGTTCTGAAACATCAGAAAGGTCAACTCCTGGCCAGTCTTTGGATTTTCATAAAGATCAGAAATACAGGTCACCAGAGACCACTGTGTAGCCTGTGACCATCACTCAATTCATCCGTCCCATTCATCTTCCCAAAGACCCCTTCCGCAACCTCTCCCCCAACTCCGCCACCCGCCTCGCAACCCTCTCCCCATCCTCCTCCGGCCCAAATCTCTCCCTCACCCACTCCAAATCCCTCTCATGCTGCGTCGCAGCATAATACTTCCAACACCCCTCCTCGCGACTCCACTTCCGATTCGGCACGTACGCTTCCAGATTATAGTAATTGTCCCTGTGGAACGGGAACTCGTACGACGGCGGGCCTTTGCGCGCCAGGTACTCATCGGACTCTTTCGCCACGTCCGCGAGCGAGAGCTGGTACGGTCTGTGCTCGGGCAACACGGGGCGGGCTTTGATATATTTCGAGCGGCGGAGGATGGTGCGTGTTGTCGTATCGAGGTGGCGGGCGAGGAGCGCCGCGTAGACTAGTGGTTGGGTCATGGCGGTGTAGACGAGCGTGGCGTTGCGGGCGAGGAGCTCGCGGTTCCATTCGGGCGACTGCCCGCGAGGGATCATGGGAATCGGTTCGCGGTTGTCCAGGGATGATTGCCAGTGGGCGAGGTCGGCGATTGTACAGAGGTTGTTGTAGGCGAAGACGCAGGTCATGCAGGTGCAGATTGCTAGGGGGTCGAGGGGCTGGACGTGTTGGTAGGGTTTCTTGTGGATGGCGAGGAGGTCTTGTCGTTTGGCCGAGAGGAGTGAGGGGTGGTATATTGGGTCGATTGTGGAGAAAGAGACTGGGAGAGGGAAGCACTTGCTAAGGATAGAGTAGCGGGCACGGATGAGTTCCTTCGCAAGTGAGGATTCGTTCTCGTGAATGTAGGCTTGGGTGGAGCGGTTGAGTCGCTGCAACTGCAAGAGATCATTTGGCCTCAGGTATGTGAAAACTTCATGGAGGAGTTCGGAAGGTAAGTCTAGGAAAGACTGAGGTTTGGGCTTGGGTTTCTTCTTGGATCTCCTCTCAAGCCGCTTCTGTAAACGTTCTGTCTTCTTGGAACGCAGCTGCAATGCTGCTGTTGTGTCGATTAGAGGCTCATCATTTTCTTCGTCCGCTGTGAGTGCTTGCTTCCTGGGTTTCTTGCCCCATGAAGGTGCTGCCACATATTGGTATGCTTGTACTTCTTCAGCTGGCGGGCTTGCAGTGAGGACGGAGTTTGACCGATCTGTATCTGGCCTTGGGTATAGCGGCTTAATCGATGTAGATGCTGGTTCATCTTGGCCAGTTGACATCATGTCGTGGCATCAGATACACTTCTTGTTCGCAGTGATGGCTGTGCAAGTGCCACGTCTTGCGCCACGAGCAGTTTGAAGCTGCGCTTCGCCACCCCCAAACTGCCTTTCTAGACCAGTCGGCCTCATCCATCTCCCATCGCGCCTATGCCTTTCGTGATTCAAGCACTCAACACACCTTGCAAAAAATACAGCTTGACGCATACATCATGCAAATAGTGTGGAATTGTCGGTGCTATGACTACGTGACACAGCATATGCAAGCATGGCTATATGCAGGTAGCGAGTCCAGACCATGCGACACTTGATGCAGGATGCCGCCTGCGGCTGACATTACGGCCTATCACCGTTCGCTTGCACGTATGCTGCGGTGCAGCTTCGTGCAGATGCAGACGGAATGGCACAGCCTACAACTGCGCCTCCAGGCCAGCGGTGATTAAATACGTTAGAAGGCCCATGATGGATGCGCGAATATCAGCCATCTACCAGCTCATCAAACTCAAAATCACAGTGCTACGGCTACTCCAGGGTACTAGATCTGTCGCGGCCACAGGGCAAAAAGGGCACAGTCACCCATAAGCGGTTTACCTCGAGATTACGAATATGCCCGAAGGTATTACTCAACATCAAAGTGTGGAAGAAGCGGATGAAGAAGTGGAGCTTGTCACTGCCTCGGCACGTTCTATGAATGCGGACCGGAGATTCAATCAAGGCAGGCGCGAGTCCATCGAGACGGTTATAAACGTGAATGGACGGTTCGCCGAGGACGGCAAAAAGAATTCTACACCTGAGGTCCCCTCGCCGGGCAGACATTACGACAATGTTTACGCGTCGGTCAAAGTCGATGGCAACTCAAGACAGCACTTCGGAGGCAATCATTACTATTTTCAACCGAGTCATCGAGAGTCAGCGAGTGACTTCCAGGACACTGGGCGAAGAACTGGTATTCATTTCAGCTTCGAAAAGCGACTCCTCAGCAACCGCAGAAACTCAGCGCAACGTATGCGAGAGCTGTACGTCGCAAAGAAAAAGCCCACGGTACGAAATTTGATTGAGGTCCTCTTGTAACAACTTTCAGTCTGCTCATAACTACTAGGTCAGTTCATCGCTTGACCACTTAGGAGTTTACACTTCATATGTTGGAGTCAAAACTCCAAAGGTTCAGCAATGTCTGAAACAAATGGCCAGCCGTTTCCAGCAAGTGGACAAGCTATTTGCAGCGATGTTCGCGCACGTCATTGAATCCCGCGACCACCGTGATTTGGAAAATATACTGCTCAACATTCGCAAAGAGATATCCAAACATCAACCAAAAGGGGCCACTGCTGGCTCTGATACAGACGACACATACCTCGGCGACTTGGGACACTATTTCGAGGACCTTCTATCCAATGAAGCAGCGAAATCAGCACCACAGCGTCAAGAAACGACGAAGAAACTGGCAAGCTTTCGGGTCACCAGTGGTACCGGCGACTCGTTGCTTCAGTATTTACAAGACGGGCTTGAAATACCGTACTGGGAGATCATTATAGACGCCTTTTCAGCATCCCTGGCAAATGAAACTACACTAGGCAGTGGCATGATATCGCTGCAGCTCAGGACGACCAGAAAAGAAATGCGAGGATTGCGTGATGGACTACGAGATGTCCTTGCAGAGCCTTCATCAGCGGACGAAAGCATCGATGCCATTTTGCTTGGTATCGACAAGCGCATGGCCGTGCTGGACAATTTCACGGACAGTCGTGTCAGTGATCTCTACGATCCAGGTCTGGATGCAGAACCAGGCCATTCGGAATTGGCTGATTCTCAAAATCCGGGAGACGAGGCTGTCTTGACGTCCTACGCCCAGCAATCGACGAAGGTAATCTGAAGACAAGTTTCCTACCAACAAAAGTATCCGAGAATTGACAGTAGTACAGCAATTGGTCATTCTTACGGCAGCCATCATCCTGGCACTGATCGGAGCTTTCGTGCCTTTCGTCAAAGGTTTCGCCATATCCTGGAGTGACAACGAACCTGGAAAGAAAACAGACTCGGATTACTGGTACAACATCTCTAGCAGCATTGCTGTCATTATGGGGAATCTGGCAATGGTGATTCCACTGATCAAAGGCTCCTGGTTGTCTGCACCCTACATTGTCACATGGATGTGGTTTGGTGTGGGCTTAGGATGCGCTGTCATGTCTATTGTGATCTACCCGCTGTGCAACCCGGGTTGGAGCTCACTCCTCGCCTTTTGTGCTACTATCGCTGGATTCGGTGCAACTCTGAGCATTACTATGGCTGTAGGAAAAGATGAAACAAGCGGCCAAACGTCTGCGGAGACCATGCAAACCAAGGGCGCGAACAGTCGATCGAGCATGCCACAGCACAACAATTCTGGGAAATCAAAATTTGAGTAAAAGGAGGTCATTGGTCAAAGACATCCCATCATCGCAGTTTGTACAGGTGGTCCGTGAGATTACTCGCTTCGACGTCCGATAGCCAGCCATGATCTCTTAGGCTCCCTATCTTAGCCAGTCATGTACGACGAACCATCTATTTTCGGCATCATTACATCAGGAGCAACGACTTATTAGATGATACAAAATTCCTCTGGTGTCACCTCGTAAATGCTTTGTGTAGAATCCCGTGTCCAATAGGCAGGAAGCAGGAGGCCTTCCGACCACTCAACGTACTCTTTCCGTCTTGCCAGCATTCATGGAACACCCAAAGCGGGAACGTTGGTCGAAAGGCCTTGCACAACACCAAATTCCTCAGCAAAGGAAGGATCACTCCACGTCATGACCCAAATCAACCGAATTCATTTTGGCATCTCCTGTATCATGCATTATTAGCATCTATACGCACTTAGAATCAATCGCTCGCAAGCATCACATATCGACTTCGCTTCATACCTTATTTCTACACCCCACCACCTCACCATCAGCCATGTGCCGCCTCCCAAACATCAACCTGCAGAGTCGCTTCCCGCTACAAAACACGCACAATCTCTCCGCACAAGACCGCGACGGCAATCCCCACCTAACCAACGACGACATCCTCGCACAAGCGAACAGACCCGGACACCCACTCCTGCGCACCTCCGATCGCCAATGGTTGCGCAACGAGCTCTCGCCCGCCATCGAAGTCACCGACACCCGAACCGAGCCCGAAGCCGGCTAGGCGCCCGGCGACGACACGCTCAGCATCATGCGCAGTCTCGCGACGTGGAACAACGTGGTGCGAACTGATTTTGAGTCACTGGATCCTGACGACGATGGCAATGGGAGCTTGACGCTGAATCGGCGAGCGGATCTTGGTAGGCGCCGCTTCTTCCAGGATGGGCGCAGTTTGGGTAGGGATGAGGACTTTCGAATTGTGATTACCGCGCGGTCTCCGGACGGCAGCGAAGATGTCGTGGCGCACATTTTCACGCCTGAGGGTCTCCGTGATCCAGACGTTCTGAGCAGGTTCGAGAGCGCTGTAATCGGGGAGGAGCCAGCACCGCCGCCGCCGCCACCACCGCCACCTGCCCAGAGGAGGAGGCAGATCGCATGGGATGACTGGACTACGGAAAACTTACGGCGTGCCCCAACACCGACGAGCGACTCTGATTTGGATGACCAAGTGGCAAGGATGCGAGCTGCGTTTCGCGAACCACATTTCATCTCATCGGACGGACTGTTCATTGACCACACCATGCTCCGACGAAATCGACACGCGCGCTGAGCTGTGGCCGCAGACGCGGCCGAATCAAACAGAAGGTAATTTAGCGTTTTCATGGTGGCGACGAGTCGTTATCGAGAGTTTCTATTATAGAAGAGAAGAGAGCGCTCAACAAGGGCATGGAAGCCGGCCTTGTAGCCGTCCACAGTCTTTACCTCGCCAATGCGATAGCTATTGAACAAATTACAAGGAGCTGGTGTTGTGTCTTGAGGAGAAAGATGCACATGAGCGCATGATACACAAGAGGAGGCTTCAGCGGCAAATGGACAGATCGCTAGAACGTTCCTTGGACTTTGTCAAAGTACCGCTTGTTTCTCCCAAACATATATCCGACAGGATACTACATAAACAAGAGTTGAGACACGCGAAACGAATCGCAAATACTCCATTGCGCCTACTCTAAAAGCCAGAGTCGCTTATGTTCTCCATCTACCACATCCCATGTTACCCAATCGAACACGCAGTAGCACTCATATCCCTCGTGGACCTGCCTTCCTATGTCTACATCATATCTCACCAACCAGAGCATGAAAAGGATATCAAGATTGTCAGGAACACCAAGTAGATTGCAGAGCTTTCAAAGCAAGAGACAGACATTTCACATTCTTTCTTTCAAAATCTGAGGGTAAAATCATGATCTAAAGCTCATCGTGGGTGTCAGTGGGCTCGTCCTCGTCGACGACGGCCTCCTTGACCTTCTCAGCAGCCTCCTTGACCTTCTCCTTGATGCCCGAAGCGGCGGCGGCCTGCTGGGGCATGCCGTCGGTCTCGACGCCCTCGGTGGCGGCATCGTCGGCGATGGCGACCTTGTGGCTGCCGTTGTCGCGGATGAAGTCGGCCAGGGCCTCGACGGTGCGGGCACCGCTGTACTCGACGGGCTCGTCCTTGGAGCCGGCCTTGAAGAGCTTGATGGTGGGGAAGCCGGAGATGTCGTCGGGGACGTCGTTGGCGGTCGCGTCGATCTTGGCGATCGTCACCTTGTCGGCGAACGCGGCGTACTTCTCAGCGAGCTCGTCGTACTTGGGGGCGAGAGCCTTGCAGTGGCCGCACCACGGAGCGTAGAACTCAAGGAGAACGTCCTTCTCGTTGTTGATGACGAGGTCCTGGTAGCTCTTGGCGACAACGACGGTGGTAGGGCCCTCCTGCTTCTCGGGGATGGGCTCGCTCTTGATGCTGGGCTCGACCTTGCCCTCGACGTAGTCCGAGACGAAAGAGCCGATGGCCTTAGCGCTGATGTCCTTGATGCTGCCCTGCTTGGCGAAGGGGAACTTCTGGTTCTTCTGGATGTCCTGGATAGCGAAGGCGGGCCAAGTGCCAACCTCGAGGTTAAGGTTGCCACCGTGCTGGCCGAAAGCGGCGGCGTCGATGGTAGCGAAGTTGACCTTGCCGCGGTGCTTCTCAGCGACGGGCTTGAGGTCCTTGGCGAGCGACTCGCGCTCCTCAGGGGTCTCGGCGAAGATGTAGGCGAGGGGAATGCCGGACTGTTACGATAAGTCAGTTTCTGTTTCAATGGAGCGATTTCTCGAAGCAAGCACTTACAGCCATGTAGCCGGCGTAGGTCTCAGGGCCGACCTCACCGATCAGGGGAGTGGAAGCGGTCTTGGCGAACTCGGAGATGGCCTCAGAGGTGAAGCCATCCTCGTAGACGCTCTTGCCCTCATCGAACTGCTTGTACAGAACGACGGCGGGCTGCTTAATGCCCTCAGCCTTGGCCAGAGCCTCGTCAGAGGTAGCGCCGAAGAGGAAAGAGTCCCTGAGCTCCTCAGCGACGGTGGTGAAGGTAGCGTTGCTCGACTTGTCGTCGGCGGCGAAGTAGGCGACCAGGACGACCTTGTCGGCGAGCTTGAACTCCTCGAGGGCAGAGCCGCTCTCAATGACGGAGACAGGCGGGAGCGACTGCTTGGTCATGTATGAGACGATGGAGGCGGCCTTGCGGGGGCCCTGGTACGGCTGGACGTTCTCGGTGCCGCGGAAGACCTTGAGAGTCGGGTATCCCTCCACACCGTATGACTGGCAAAGCTCTTGCTGCTCGGTGCAGTCGACCTTGGCGAGGGCGATGTCCTTGTCCTTCAGGGTAGTGGCGGCCTCCTCGTACTCGGGCGCGAGGGCCTTGCAGTGACCGCACCAAGGCGCGAAGACTGAAGAGATGGTTAGCATGGATCAATGCGGCGGGTACATGTAGAAGACGTACACTCCGCAAGGACGAGGTCGTTCTCCTTGACGAAAGGCTCAAAGGTGTCCTTTGTGAGCTCGTGAACATCGCTGGCGGTAGCCAGGGCTGCCAGAGCAGCGAGACCGAAGGAATATCTCATTGCGAATACTGTGAGGGTCCTGCCTTTCCTGGTATTCCCCAATGTGTAAGTATGGCAAGAAGATCGACTCCTTGAAAGAAAGACAATGGGCGGTCGTGGGTGTTAAGAAGGAGGAGGAGGTGCCGGCGGTGGTGAGAAGACAAGGCGCGGGCGCTGATAAAGCCAGCTAGTTGCGTCAGGGTCCGGCGGTTTTTGGACAGCTGGCAGCGCAAAGGCACGCGAGTAGTGAACCTCCAAGTCGCCTCCTCGCCGCCCCTGCAGCACCGTTGCCTCCTGATTGCACGCAGAGAATCCCTTCTTGTCGCGGGCTGCCCATAACACCCGCTGCTATAAGGGGACTGCGGAGGGCGCCGGTCCGTACCATGATTGGGATCAACCGCCTGCCCTGACTACTGCTCTAGTATCTCTACTCTATTTCAGCCACAGCCTAACGTTATGTACGGTTTGGTGGAGTTTGCGCCGACGAGCATCGATGCCCATTGCGACTTTCCGGGACACCCGAGCTCGCATTTTCTTCTATCTCGAACCCTTTTCTGTTGTCCGAGTACCTGGGCATAATAAGATCCATCGACATCTCAGTCTATCTCCGCCCGTTGACAAGGAGACTCGACCGCGGCTGTCTCTCAACGATCCTCCTATCCGTCTTTGTTCTACCCGTCGCGCCCACCATGACCAAGCAATGTCTCACTTTTCGGGTAATGTCATTCTTCGTCTTTAGACCACTTGTCAATTACTGCACTTTATTCAGCATAAGTGCAGGGTTGGTCTCTTGATTAGTGATCTCGTCACATTCGAAAGACCAAAATGTCGAATCTGAAGCTGCATCAGTCAAGACGAATCTCAGCAATCTTAGCAATCTCGTTCACGTCAGTCTAGACTCTAATCGATAAAATACCTCGGTAGTCTGGTGGCTTCCCTGAACGTGGATCAATTTTCGACATTCTTTCATCGAAGGCCATAACGCTTGAAGGTGGCGAGTATCAATTCCATTGCTATTTCTCATGAACCATTCCGAATCCATCCATTCATCAACCCTTTTCACACAAAGTTCCCCAAAACCCCCCCAAAAAAGCGTTACCCCTAACCAACCAACCCTCCACCCCATCACAACCTCCACCCCCTCCCCCTCGCAAACCCCACCTCCCTCCTCACCGCCAAATCCGCAATAACCTCCTCGCTCCCGCCACCCACAACCATCATCCTCAAGTCCCGCGAAATCTGCTCCACCGCGTTCCCCCTCTGATACCCCCTCCCGCCCAGCACCTGCTGGGCCTCCCTGCTCGCCTCCTCCAGCATCCGCCCGCCCGCCACCTTCGCCAGCGCAATCCGCCCCGCCACCTCGCCGTCCTGCCACCCCTGCGGCGAGCTCTGCACCGCGTACGCGATCGCCTCCAGCCACGCCCAGTGCGCCTCGACCTGCCGCGCGAGCGTCGCGAATTTCGCGCTGATGATCTGGTTTGCAATGAGCGGCTTGCCGAACGTCTCGCGCTCGCAGGCGTATTCCAGCGCCGTGGACAGGCACGTGCGCGCCTTGCGGTTGCACCCGACGGCCATGATGTAGCGCTCGCGGTTGAAGTTGGTCATGACGATTTTGAAGCCTGCGCCTTCGGCGCCGAGGCGGTTGGAGACCGGCACGCGGACGCCGTCCAGGTCGACGAGGCAGGCGCCGCCGGCGGCTTGGCCGCTGTTGGCGATGCGCGTGATGGTTATGCCGGGGAGGTGCGTGGGGATGACGAGGACGGAGAGGCCGGCGGCGCCGGGGCCGGAGGTGCGCACGGCGGTCGTCATGTGGGTTGCCCAGGGGGCGCCGGTGATCCATTTTTTGGAGCCGGTGACGGTGTAGTGCGTGCCGTCCGGGGAGAGGGTGGCCGTTGTCTTTATGTTGGCAACGTCGGATCCGCCGGAGGGCTCGGTGATGGCGAGGCAGAAGGAGGTAGTGAAGGAGAAGAGGCCGGGGAGCCAGGCTGCCTTTTGCTCTGAGGTGCCGTGGTGGAGGACGGGGGGGACGCCGATGACGGATGCGCCGCCGAGGCTGGTCATCACGCCGCCTTCGACGCGGGAGGTTTCGTCGGTTGAGACGAGGAGGTGGAAGACGTCGAGCTCGTCGACGGGGATTCCGGCAGGGCCTGGGATGTCTTTGGGCCTGTATTGGGATGGGACGTCGGCGAATGCGAATCCAGAGGCGGCCCATTTCTGGCGGTCTTCTCGTGGAGCTTCGCCTTTGGCTTCCCAGTCCAGAGATTTGGGGAGTACATTTTCGTCGATGTACTCGCGTAGAGCATTCCGAAGCTTTCGGTGAGAGTCGTTGTAGTATGGTGAAGCAATGCCGTGAGACCAGGCCGGCTCAGCCCAAGGAGCCAGTTTGCCGAATGAAGTCGACGAAGCTGGAGCCATGGTTTATCGTGTTATCAGCTTGTTGATTGCAGAGCCAGTATGCGACATACTGAATGGTCTTTGTCGTTTAGCCTGCTGACTATGGCTACTTTTAGTGACCGACGTGGTCGGTTGTTGATGAGGAGAGTCGCAGCAAGTGCCTCGGCTCGCTAGGAGCTCCTGATCGTAGCTTGCATGCTTGCCGACAACAGCTCTGGCGGGTGACGACTCTCCGGATATAATGCTAGTCCTATCACGCCTGTCATTTGAGCTGATCAAAGCTTGAAAACAGAGAATATTTGTGCCACCACAAGCTTCCCTTATGAAGTCTGGAAGCACATGATGTCGGCCGTGCAAGCTCTCGTGAGCGCAACCACTTCAGGCAAAGGAGACCAAACTCATGTCCGGATCAACCAATTTGTATCGCAAAATTCGTTCCAATTCCGTGACGCTCAATGGACAGCTCTATCAGGGTAGTAGATTATCATACATACAAGCCTCTCCCTCCCTAGCCGCCCGATCCTCCTCCCAGCGCCACGCCTAGTGACGTCGCGTTTTCCATAAAGAGTTGCGCCGAATGTTTTGTGTCCCATATGCCGCCAGAAGTAGAAAGAAGAAATCCATCCCGAGAGCAAGCGTTGTCCGGCCGTCTGCGGCAGATCAACCGCGCCCTCGTTGTGCAAACCGCTCGACATTGTTGTTGTTTTTCGCTGCAGTCCTTTCCAACCCGAATGATGCGCTGAGTCTGGCTTGGTGGCATGGTGTGCGAAGAATGTTGCCAGCCGCTCCAGAAGATTCCGCCGCTTTAGATACATGGCCGACGCGTTTCGTTTCGTCGGTGGGGCATAAGTCCCGCGCCTTTCTTACCATGGCGCTTCCTGAAGTCTGCCCAAGACTGCACAAGAGTATCCGCATCCGCTGGCCCCAACTCCGCAACTCACTCACCTCCCACGTCCGCCGATCCCAGCTTACGCCGCGTTCATTTCTCCTCTTCGATACGGATAAAGTACGCCTTGGCGACCTCGTAGGCCGACCAGCAGATGGCCGTGCTGGGCGCAGCGGTGACGATTCGGGCGTTCATGCCGCGGAAGAAGCCCTTGGCGCCCTCGCGCCTGTAGATGATGCCTGCGGCGTTGAAGAGGCCGCGGGCGTTGCGGATCTCCATGTCGGTGCTGGTTCCTCGCGTCTGGAGCAGGGTCTTGACGACGTCCAGAGGTGTGGTCGCGGCTGCGGCGACACCGCCGGCGAGACCACCGGCGGTGCAGTGGGTGAGCGGGTCGTAGCCGGGTTTTCGGCGGCTCTGCATGGCCTTTGTGAGGGACTCGTATGCGGCGAATTGCAGGGCCGTGAAGGGGACGGTCATGGCGAGGGTGGTGGGGTAGGAGGCGTAGAAGGCACGGATGCCTTCGGTTCTGTAGACGGTGCGCGCGCACTCGCCGATGTTTCGGAAGGTGGAACCGTGGACCTGCATGCGTTGCTTGATCACGTCGAAGGGGTTCATGAAAGCGTCGCTGGCGATGGTAGCGCATGCTCCGCTGGATGCTGTACCCGCTTGTCAGTTTTGTTGGCGCAATGGAGGATGTTGGCATGCCTACCTGCAGCAATCGGGTGGTGGCCTGCGGCGTTACCACCCATGGCTTGCTTTACGACTTCGTATGTTGCAAAGTACACAGCGTGCGCAGGGCCTTAAAATTTGTCAGAAAATGTACAAACTCTTGTGATATCCGCGTATCTCACCTGCGCCGAGCACGACACTGGAGACACCCCTCCACAATGACATGTAACCCTCTGCTCTTGAAATTGTTGAAATGGCATTTCCGAGACCGGTGTAAATGGCGGCGGGTGTAGGGTTCACAACTTGCATTCGTGTCTGTGGGCGCCCAAGTCAGTATTTCTGCGCTCAACGTGACATATGCCTCGGCTGTCGAAAAAGCATACCTTCAGCAGATCAATAGGGTACATGACCGAGTGTTCCTGTATAAGGTCAGAGTCTACTTTCACGCCTCTAAAATATTCGAGAGCCATACTGCAATGCCAGCGAATGCGCCGGCGGCCATGTTGGCCGCCAGAGAGAAGTTGGGGGGAAGTCCCTCATAGCTGCAAAATCGTCCCGTCAGCGCGTTTCGTCCTCTCTGCGCGCTCGGATGGAGCCCACGACGTACTCGTATTCCTCTTCCTCAGCGATGATCTTGTCGTGAGGAGCTGCCATGTGGGGTGGCTGGGCCACAAGCGTCTCGATCTTGCCGGCGGCAGACATCCAAGAAACTCGCTTGCAACGACGGGGAGCTGAAATCCGGAGGCGAACAAGGGCGCAAGGTCAAAGCGGCGACGGCGCTGGAGGACAATGGGCTGCGCGGTGTATATGCGACGTTGAAGAGTGCTGCGGCCGAGTGTATGGATGGAAGGGCGACGGTAGAGGCAGTTGATGAGGCTCGGTGGTCCTGCGGCGGCCAATGTAGTCTAGCACGACCGTTCGCTTTCGACTTTCCAGGCGCACGGACTCTCGTCTCTCGGGGAAAATGACGATGAGATGCGGCTTTATCAGATGCGCGTTGCGGCAAGGCACGAATCGCAGTCTGTCCCAGAGGCTGGGGTTTTGTTTGAGAGAGGGGGATGTCCGATATCAGATGCGTCGCCACAAAGAAGACGTCCGGTCCGGAGACACATCTGCTCTTTCGCTGGTGACGCTTGCTCTTTTCCTCGGAGCCGATGTCGCCGGAGACGTGGCGGAGATTAGGAACTCTGGGCGCTGCCCTGCCTTTCGCTCTTCTATTGCCTATCTGGGCGCCGCCTCTGCCGTTTGTAAGCATCTGATACTACCTGCGCCTGCGCCTTGAGATACTTTGCTTGGCCATGTTGGATGGGGGAAAGGATCTGATAAGAGTCGCCTTCCCGAAGTCCCATTCGAAGCGACTACATCGCGGCGTCTCGTTTGGTCAGGCCTTCTTGTCTTCCAACAGAAGAACCTTCGACACTTCTGGCAGATATATTATGTCCGGCCATCGTATCGCCGACCCGGTTCGTGGTTTCTCCTTTCATCGCCCTTGCAATTCATCCACACCGTGCGTTCTGCTATTCTTAGGGTTCGCTGGGCCGTAGGCTTCCGAAACATTCGTGCTGCAATGTTTGATATGACACGCGACTGTCCTTCTAACATAAAGGGGGGACTACGTCTATGGCAACCTCGAGGCGAATTATTCAAGACCACCAACTTTCGCAAGAATGACTTGACTAAGGCGACACAACTTTTCTCTGCAGGTCGCTGGGTTTTTGGTCTCGCTGTTCGTGTCATCACTCCTTCTCAACGCTATAATTGAGGTCGAACTTCACATCTGCCGCGCTGCTACCACGTCCTGGGTACGATCCATGTGGTCAACTTGGTAATGCTCGCACAGGGCCTTACTCGTCCTTGACACGGTAACCAAAAGCATCAGCTCTAGGCGCTCAAAAGAAGTCTAGCCTCGCCCAAGCGACTCTGGTCTTCAAGCTAGGCGATAAGTCCCGCCCTCAGCTGAACAACAAGCATATAAACACAAAACATCTCAAGCTCACTACCAACACACGTAGGTGTCAATCACCATCCTCCTCAACTCCCAAACCTCACCAAGATGTCCCTAACCCAACCCCACCCACTCACCTCCACCCCCTCCCCCCTCACAACCCTCCTCCCGCACCTGACCCCCTCCCAACTCGCCTCCCTCCCCTACCCACCAACCCTCTACCCCGGCGCGCGCGATGTCCCCACCTCCTACGGCCCCATGCGCGTCTACGAATGGGGTCCCCCAACCGGCCGCAAAATAATGCTCGTCCACGGCGACGCCACCTGCTCGCCACTCTGGGCCCGCATCGCGAACCGGCTCGTCGAGCAAGGGTGCAGGGTCATCGTCTTCGGTAAGCGCACATCCTGAGCTCTCCTTTTCTGCGGGAGTGATTGCTCATCGGTGGTGGGAACAGACCTCTGGGGCCGCGGCTACACTTCCTCCCCCGACGCGCCGCACGACGCCCGCTTGCTGGCGCTGCAGCTGCTTTTCGCCGCCTCGTCGTCGCCGCTGCCGTGGTGCGCGGACCGCTTTAGTATTGTCGGGTTCTCGCTGGGCGGCGCCGTGAGCATGGATTTCGCGGCGGCGTTTCCGCAGTTCGTGCGCGGCGTGGCGTTGCTGGCGCCGGTGGGGTTGTTGAGGGGGTTGCCGGGGTCGTATGAGGAGTTGCGGCGGGCTGGGAGGGATGGGGAGATGGGCGAGGAGGAGCTGAGGGGGCTGTTGAGAGGTGTGTTGGGCGTTGGAGGGGAGGAAGCGGCGGATGAGGTGGTGAAGAATGCGGATGCTGTTGTCAAGTGGCAGTTTGAGGAGCATGAGGGGTTTGCGAGGAGCTTTGTTAGTACGTTGGTGTGTGGGCCCTTGCAAGGACAGGAGGAGGTTTGGAGGAGGGCTTGTGGAGAGTTGGAGGAGAGGCGGCGGGAAAGGGGTGGGAGGGAGAGGATGGTGGTTGTCTGTGGCGATGAGGACTGGGTGGTGCCTGCGGAGCATGTGAGGGAGGATTTGAGGGGGATGATGGACGAGGACGGATTTGTGTTCAAGACTGTGAAGGGTGGGCATGGGTTTCCGTTGGATGAGATGGCTTGCGAGCAGGTTGTCAAAGCACTTGTCGCCGAGTGGGAGCTTTGATGTCCCTGATGTCATGAAGATGGAACTCGATACAAGTCGCTGTCGAGTTAGAAGACTTCTCAACCAAATAGTGTGGACGTATGGCGTAAACTGTGGCCTTTGGCATTGGCTGATTCCACTGCTTTTTCAAGACACTACGCATACGAAGCTACAAACGTGATTCTCGCCAGCGCCGCCTAGCAACACTTGAAAGAGGAATAACAAAAAGCAATGTACTAAGTTATCTTAGGCACCATAGAAATCATGTTGCACGATTAAGGGCAGTGTTTGGAGAGAACGTGAGAAAAAAGATTCTGAACAGGAGCGAATCGATCAAAACGGGTTAAACATTCGTTCAAGTGAAGGTCTGCAAGTCCGAACACAAATCAGACAAAATAACACTTCGTGTTCAAACCACCAATCATTCTACCCAAGCCCTCCACGGCCAACAACCTCTGCAGCTAGCCGTGAAGCTAGCCGTGAATAGGCGCCTCACTTCGTCTTCTCCACAAACTCGTGGCCCTCCGCACCAGAGTCTGACTTCTGCTCCATGCCGCTGTCGTCGCCAGTGAGTAGAGCAGTGAGCCCGATCTCCCTCTCGATCCTCTCCTTACGAGCCTGGTCTTCAGCGGCGAAGCGCGCGTCGCCGGAGCCGAAAATCTCGTCCATCTCTTCGAGGGTGCGACCTTTGGTTTCGGGGACCTAGTGGGGACGAAGTTAGACTTGCAGAGCGGCGACAAAGGGTCAATGGTGGGACTTACGAGGAAGTAAACCCAGATCACGCCGATGGTGGTGATGACGCCGAAGAAGATGAAGGCGCCGAATTGCGAGGTCTCGATGAAGTCGGATGTCGACATGGCGACGGCGAACTGTGGTCTCTTAGAATTCGCAGGCAACAGAGGTGTCAAAAGCAGCGGTCACTTACGTTGTTGAGCCAGTTGGAGCTACCACCAATACTGACACCCTTGGCACGCAGGCCGAGAGGGAAGACTTCGGAGATGATGATCCATGCAACCGGTCCCCACCTGTTGAAGTCAGCAATCATGCCGTTGCTGTTGTTTGGGCTTTTGACTTACGAGTAACCGAAGTGGATGGCGTACAGCCAGATGAAGACGACGGCAGTCCAGGCCGCACCCTGGTTGTTTTCCCAGTTGTCCTTGTACGCGCCAGTAATACCAGCGACGATGAAGTGGGAAATCGCCATGCCGAGACCTCCAACGATGAGAATTGTCTTACGGCCGAAACGATCGACGAAGAGGACGGCAGGGATGGTGGCGAGGAACATGACAACGCCGACCACACCGGTGGCAAGAAGAGAGATGGTACCGCCAGTCAGACCGACACCCTCGAAGACGAAGGGGGCGTAGTAGAGAATCGCGTTCACCTGGGATTAATGTCAGTCACGAATGGAGTGATCGGGCTGTAAGACGAAGTTGACATACGCCGTTCCATTGTTGGAAGACCATGGTGAGGACGGCAACGATGGTGCGCTTGAACATCGACTTGTTTGTGACGAGAGACATGTAGTCGTTGAGTCCGATCATGAAGTTGCTCTTGAAGCTGCCATCCTGGTACTGGGGGAACTTCTCGATAGAACGCTGACGCTCGAACTCTCGCAGGGCCTTGATTTCGAGGAACTCAACGCGGACTCTGATGTCGTCGATGCTAGTGCTGCGAAGGCGCGCCAGAGTAGCGAGGCACTCCTCTTCACGGCCTCTGTTCATCAAGTGACGAGGGCTTTGAGGCATGAAAGCGATCATGCCGACCGCGAGAATGGTGGAGGGCAGAAGTTGGATGCAAATAGGAATCAGCCACGCCGAGTCGCTGAGCGCTGGGTCGGTCAAGTTCTCCGGATCCGAACCAGTGCCACCGAGGAAGTTAGTGCCGTATCCGATCCAGTAAGAGACCATGATACCAAAGGTGATGGCAAGCTGCTGCAGAGCAACCAGAGCACCGCGGACCTCAGGAGGAGCAAGCTCAGCGTTGTACAGCGGGACCAGCATACTGAAGGCACCGACACCGATACCAGTGACGAATCGTCCGGCGAGAATGTATGCTTGGTCCTTGAGGTTGGCTTGGACGATCACACCCGCAGTGAAAACGACACAGGCGATCACAACGGTGACCCTACGTCCCACTGCATCGGCAAGCCAGCCGTTGATCAAGACACCGATCCAAGCTCCGAGCTCCAGGATAGCCGTGAGAAGACCTCTGGCAGTACCGGAACTGTTGCTGTACCAAGGTTCCATCTTTTCAATTGTTAGCATGATGTGTCGCGATCTCGACAGTGAATGCATCATGGCTTACGTAGCGTGTGAAGGCGGTCATGGTCAAGATCTGACCGAACATGCCCTGGTTGTCTACATAGGTCGTTAGCTGAATGCGACGTGTCCCGACGTGCGCAGGATGACTTACATCCATAGACGAAACCACCAAGAGCTGCGAAAGTCGCAATCGCAGAAGTCTTGCCATTGCTGATAATACCTGTCTATTGTAAGCGGACCGGCCATTTTACAGCTTTGCAGAGAAGTCGTTACCTTTCATGCCGGTGGGACCAGCGAATCTAGCTCGCTGGGCCGAGAGGCCCTCGCCGCCGACAGGTGCCATAGTCGATGGTGATGTTTCGAAAAGGCAATGGATATGGAGCAAGCATTCAGACTGCAGGCTCCCGGAACTGGAAGGTTATGTAGGGCTCGCTCATCCCCATGCTGCTCCACCAGGATGGGTCAGCATGGGTCAGTAGATGAGTCGCCTAGACCCGAAGCTTCTTAGCATGAGGGGAGAAGGATGCGGCAGCTCGCATGGTCAGGCAATTTGGTAGGCTGTGAAAGCTGGGAGGCTCTCTCGGCTCGCGGAAGCACTCATTCAGGCTGAATTGGAGGGTGATGAATGCCACGCCTGACGCCGAGACGCGGCTTGGAACGAACGGCATGTCGCGGCAAGTCACGGGATGTAAGCTTTCAGCTCACGTGTTGGTACCTCGACGTGGTTAATAGCCGTGAAGGAAGGGAGCTCTTTTGCCTGAAAAGCCAAGAGTGGCGAGAGACGGATTGTGAGTGGTATGTATCGCGGTTGAGGATGGGTTTTTGATGCCGTGTGGAAACGAAGCTTTCCGAAGCCTGGGGTGTGGAGACTGGAGACTGGAGACTGGAGACTGGAGATTGGAGATTGGAGATTGCGGAGGCTCGCGTGGCCGTCTGTCCCACCACTATGTGGGACTTGGCCAGAACGCCACTCGCTGCAGTGGCGATCGCCTGAGCATGCTCCCTTGATGACTCGTTTTGTTGCCACAGCTTATGCGAAAAATCGTAAGAGGCTCTTTTCTACTAGAGTCTAAAATTGGCGTGCCATCTCCTTCTCAAGACCGCGGAAATCCAACTCTCTTCGGAGAGACATCAGTTTCGAGCTAAGTCGGTGTGCTCATATCTGAGGAACCCGTCACAGAGCTGGTGCGCTATGAAAATTTAGAAAAGCGATGATGTCAAATGGTGCATTGATATCTCATTTATGTAATCGAGCGATGCACTGTATACTTCCGCTTTCATATTGTTTGTATGACTGGCGAATTGACGCGTTATGCAGTGCAATGCTTGTGCTGTTGGGTCCTAGCCACGGCGTATTGCCTACAGTGGTCTTCTGCCTTACGACGCATTTCGAAGCTATCCACCGTTTCATCCGCTCTTCTTCTTCGCAGGGAAGATCTTGCCACTCAGGTCGAAAACGGGCAACGGGCACGGAATCTGGACGGCTTCACAGACTTCGAGGATCGCGAGGTACCTTTTCAGGATCGAGTCAGCATCGCTAATACCTCCATGTAAAACAAACTTGGGGTCTGTCAAGCAACTTACCATCCACAGACCAGACCGATGAAACCAAATCCGCCTCCTATCTTGAGCAGCTTCAGAATGTGTGCCTCGTCGGCTGCGGTGGTAGCCGTCGGGATGGCAGCATCTGCTGCCGCAATGAAAGCGAACAGCATGCAAAGACCGAAGAACAGGGCGACGAATAGTGCGTTAACTCGGAGTGTGCCGATCATGATGACGAAACTGACCATGCACCTATATCAAAAATGTCAGCAGTCGGCCAAGTCGAGCCATCGTAAGCCGTATTTACATAGTGATGTTGTGGAAGCATTGCGACGAATTGTACGGCGCGCCGGTAGCTCCGCCCTCTTCAGCGAACGCCGACGTGATCTGGTGCATCGGGTCCTGGTTGTAGGCCAAGGAGCCCCAGTGGGTTCCATAGATGATGAAGACCGCGAAAGGGAATGCTGATCAGCTGTCAGCCCTCTTGTCCGATCCTTTACCATAGTAAGGTCGATCCTACTGTTGCCGAGAATGAATTCTCCAATGCCTGCAATCACCATTGCGATCGATCCGAGAAAATAGTAATCGGCGCTAATTCCGACGAGAGAGTAAGGTGGGACGGCGCCTTGGAATTGACACAAGATGAGGATCGTGGATGTGTATGGAATAAGGAAGCCGATGAGGCCGAGCAGACTAGGGTTGGCTGGAGTGTATTGTCAGGAATGCATGGCTCTGATATCGATACTCTGATGCATACCGAAACGCTTCGCCAGGTCACCACGCTGTGGTTTCGAAGGCTGGAAGAACAGGCGCTCATATTGTTCGTTGGAAAGCGTGATCGATGTATTCTCGCGAGCGAGTGGTCCACCGTCGACGTGCATAGCACTTTCGAGATCGGGGGTAGCGTAATCCTTCTCAGCCATCATGAGCAAACCACGTGTTGAGTAATCTTTCAGACAACGAAATCACAGCGAACAGTTGAGATGAGTGATCGGAGTTTCTGCATGTTCTCCTACCCTCGTACATGTAATGGATCACTCTAGGCATTTTAGCTTTTCCCCGCTTTGTGGAGAAACGTTGCTCCCCACGTTAACACCGGGGTTGTCCAGGACAGAAGGGCGTCTGGAAACAACGATTGACGCGTTGATTGCTCAGGATGTGGTCTTGTACGAGCCTCCTGCCTCATTGAGACAAGCTTTGAGGGCTGAAGGTTAACACACGTGGCGCTAGCCACCCGCCTGTCAAGCATCCTCGGCTATAGCCAAGTTATGGAGCCAATTTCAGGAGGCGTCCCGAGGTAAGAGGCAAAAAAGTCCTCGCAAATGTGGTTCCCCGCGGACTTTTCGGTGGTTTATCGCGCGGCCGGCTTTCCCAGTCGGGATCACTGAGGATCCGTGCCGCTTTTTTCGGGGTCTTGGATACATAACGACACGATTCGGCTTCGGGATTCCCCAACCTACGAGTCTTGGGGGTGCATAATACCCCGGCTCGGTGACGAAGGCGTGAAGCATGTAGAGCTGTGACCGGGGCTGTACACGCCTCTGACATCTTTGCCAAGTCCAGGACACAGCCTTCGGAATCCAGTAGTCTTCCTGCGCGAGCCCGCGGAGACAAGCCAAGCAAGACTATCGTCGTGAACTGGTTCGATCCGTTGCAAGGATTGATACAGAACTTGATGATCGCTAAATCCGATTCCTGTGGAACTGCATTGTCCTACTCAGAACTGACGCACCAGTTTTGACACCTCGGCTCCGTGCTGATGGCGGGCACTGCGGTCTGCCCAACTCGTCTATGTTTAGTTCATGGTTTGGGTCACATGAAAACATTGCCGAACGCGTCACCCAATCCTCTCTCGACAAGATAAGCCTCCAGGGCCTTCATGTCGCTGCGATTCGCCCTTTCCCCTCGTCGTTCACCAACCGTCTCAGTTATCTCCGACATATCGGTGAACGCTCTAGTGAGAGTCGGTTCTGCCTCTCTGTATCGTTCGCTGACCTTCTTGTGCTGAGAAGGAATGTCACCCCAGCTGTCCGTCTTGATGAACTTCATAAAATCATCAATGGCGACCGAGCCTCCTTCAAGACAGAGAATGCCAGGTTTGCCGGCCATCAAGAAGCCCGTCAAGCCGTATGTTGGCGCGAAGTTGACCAGGTCATCTCGCTTCGCACGCGTGCTGATGGAGGGAAAGTAGAACCAGGCTCGTACTATCGGAGCGTCCTTATCAAAGAGCTCATTCGTCTCTAGAGGGGCTCCGTTCGACTTCACGGCGAGCTGAGACGCCGCTTCTTTGACGTGCTCTATGACCGTCAGGATGTCTTCCTCCGGTAGATCCGAGTTTAGCTGCGCAACTTGACTCTTGCTAAGCCATGATGGCTGCTGCAGTCTCGATTTTATCGATGGCGGATCCAACTCCAGTGCTCCCTCGTGCACCAGTGGTACCGAAAGGCTGAGCTGCAGAAGCTTTGCATCGCTTCCAAGATTGCTGTCTATGTCGGATAGGTCCAGGTTGAGCAAGATGCTTATGCAGGGATCCGAAGTCTCGGGAAACGCTTCTGCGTCACCATCGCACCAGCTCCGCAGCGCGTCAACTTGGGCCATGGCGCTGGAGTCCATGGATATCGCGTCATCGGGCGCGTACATGGCCATCAGTAAATCGATCTGGCCCAGCTGCATTGCCATTAGGTCTTTGGGTAAGACATTTTTACGCTTCAAGTCTGAGAGCATCCTTGACACGTCAAAATTGACACAATGCTTCGATCAAGCCAATTTTTGCCTTTCCCCGACCGGCACAGCAATAGAGCTACGATTGGACCACAAAGATAGAGCAATGGTGAGATGTAGAAATGCGAGTCCGCTTGAGGAAGACTTGAAGGCTGCTCGGCCGAGATTGGCCCGACTCACGCGCATGCCCTCGCTCTTTCACCTGCATGGCTGCTAAAAATCTGATACCAGGTATATATAAGACACTTTTCATCACGAAAAATTCTTTCAGCGCAATGTAGTCTCATGAATTTCACGGGCAGTTCTTAAGATCGCTATGACAAGGCTCTCCAGAACGTTGTCGGATGTCTGCTTTCGTTGCAGCTACGTGCTGCCGGAGAGAATCTCCGACTTCACACTGTCAACATTACTCTGACTATCGACTCTGCTAATTGATTAAAACGTTTCAGAGCAAGCAAGAATAGGAGGAAGTGTCTCAATGATGCTAATCTATATTCTAAGCATTGAACTTTTCTATACAACAATCGGCCTTCACTCGACCTTCACACGCTTGCCCCAAGTCAGCGCGCCCAGCTGGTCTTTGCTAGCTTCAACAAATCTGCACGACCGCATCGTCCGCCACAGCGCGGTGTAGAACGGCGTGTCGTCGACGATGTACCTGTCGCCAAGGACCGGCTTGATCGCCTCCGTGGCTTCCTCGGCGTGGTAGAATGGGATGCGACTGGAGCGGGAATGTTAGCTGGCGTTTCACTTTCAAGAGTTGGGTTGCGAGTGCTTACGTGAAGAGGTGGTGCACGACGTGGCAGTCGATGATGCCGTGGAAGAGGTACTTCCCGACGAAGCCGTAGGGGCGGTCGATGGTGTTGAGCGCGCCCTCGGTGAAGGTCCAAGAGTCAGCTTCGAAGTGAAGCGTGGATTCGTGCGTGTGGTGCAGGTAGGTGATCGCCACTGGTAGGTTTTCTGTCAGCTCATGTTCTCGCGGATCTTCAATGGGGATCGATAACATACCAAGCCAGTTGTTCACCCAGAGATACGGCACGACGTAAAGCAAAAGCACATTCTGCACGCCAACGTATCTGCTCAGGACATACAGCGCAGACAGCGTAAGGCAGAGGCCAATGTCGGACAACAGGACGAAAAGCTGCTCTCTGGCGGTAAAGACCTTGCTCGTGGGGTCGTAGTGGCTGCGCGCGAACATTGACTTCGGAAGACCGCGCGGCGCGCTCTTCTCGCCACCGCTGGCGTAAAAGAACATGTAAGCGGGCCAGCCGAGGAGCTGGTGGGCCAGGAGCTCAACGACCGTGTACAGCGGGGCATCCTCCATGTGCTCGAGAAGGCCCAGGGCCCTGGAGATCATGCTGGCCTCGTTCGTGCGGCTCGGGACAAAGGCGGTGTCCTTCTCCATGTGGTTCGTGTACCTGTGGTGGCGGGCGTGGCTGAACTTCCAGGAGAAATACGGGACCAGCAGCATGCTGTGCATCATCCAGCCGAGGACATCGCACACGACGCGGTTGGCAAAGAGGGCGCCGTGCCCGCACTCATGGGCCAGGATCCAGATGCCGGTGCCAACGAGGCCTTGCACGTAGCCGTAAGTCGCCCAGAGAGCATAGCGAAGCAGTGTTGACTGCACACCGGGGATGTGGGTGTACGCAACGTAGCCCAACGTCCCAGCCAGTGCCAAGTCAAAGACGATGTGAGACCCTGAGCGGAGGGTCGAAGGCTGGAAGCAGTGATCCGGGATCGCTTTGCGAATCTGCCCAAGGGTAGGGGCTGGGGTAGCAGGCTTTGACATTGTTGCGGGAATACGTCAAGCCACAATCAACAGGTGTGAGATGAGAAGGGACTGGCAAACCGGAATGTATCGCAGCAGACTAGAAGACCCGAAGAAAACAGCAAGAACGAAGGGAAGTCAAGGCTACCTTACAAAACAAGGGGCCCAACGCACGTCCCCGTGGGCGAAAGAACCCGTGGACTACATGGCGGTCACATATAACGTTGAATGGAAGGTGCGGCG
This sequence comes from Cladosporium halotolerans, assembly GCF_011745625.1. Lineage (NCBI taxonomy): Eukaryota > Fungi > Ascomycota > Dothideomycetes > Cladosporiales > Cladosporiaceae > Cladosporium > Cladosporium halotolerans. The sequence continues at coordinate 64,983 of NW_027191488.1, forward strand.
CCAAGGGCGTCCTCTGGCGCCGCACGGTTGAGGGAAAAGGAACAACATGGGTCTTCGAGAGCATCCAGGCTCGCGAGGCCAGGCCGTGCCCTAGGCAGACGGCAGTGACATGCTGATAGCCGCAAGTGCGATTGAGATATTCCGACGCCCAGCACCAAGAGCAAAGCAAGGGACGGGAGGGAGGCATCGCCAATGGCCAGTCTCGCACAGGACACGCGGTGATAGCAGGCGAGGCAGGGCAAAATAACCACCAAGCCTCAAAAGCTCAACAGCAGCCCGCGCCGATATGATTGCAGTACCTGGGGCTCCGTCTAAGAGTCCCGCGCAGGGTCTGCACTGTGGATCGGTGGACCTGCAGATCAAAGCGGTTTGACAGATAATGCCTGCCGCTAAGGCCCTGGCGCCTCATGGCGGGCTACACGTGTCGGTAACGTGCACTTTACCCAGTGCGCTTACGCGACTGCCGGCTGACACGCTGGTGCTGAGATCCATGCGGTCGGTGAACAAAGCTTTCTGCACGCAGCACTTGCAGCATAGAATCCTCGCTTTGCTCGCGAGATATGCAGGTCGTCTCATTTCTCCTTGAATGCGGCTCGCCGAAAGTCGGCATTTCATCGTGTTATTTCTGCTAGCGTGAAACCCAAACGCCGCAGCGGGCGATTGCATTGCGCACAGAGGGCGCCCGACAACATGAAATTCGGTGCAGCGTCTGAAATATCGGTGTAAAATGTCGATTTACCTAGGATACGCTTTGAAGATATCTCGGAGGAAGATGTACCCTGGCCATAACTGCTAGATGATCCCCTTCGTCAAAACAAGGGTTGACCCTCTTGCAAGTTGGTAGTTGGAGCGAGTTTAGAGGACAATAAGTCATCTTCGTAGGTAGAAATTCCAGAACGTCTGGTGTCATCGGACTCTTGCAAATACTGTACATATCCTAGATATTACATAGCCTACATGGCCAGCCATTCCCTCACATAGATGATCATCATCTTCCATCAGCGCCGACAAACCCAGCGAACCCAGGCTTCTCCATCAACCTAGCCTTCTGCGACCTATGAAAAATCCGCGTCTGACTCGATCGCAGCAAATGCCCTCTATTAAACCTGCGCGGCCTGAACCTCAGCCTCCCAGCGTAAACATACCGCCTGACCTCGTCGTCCGTCGCCCACCCACCCCAAACCGGCACGCTCTCAATTAGCGCCGCCACTTCCTCGACAACCGCCTTCGGCGCCAGTGCCATGAAGCGCAGCAGGTGCCGCTTGTGCGCAGGGAGATTGGGCGCAGCTTCATCGGCAGCGATCAGCTGGGCGGAGGCTGCTTCGCCGCGCGCGCGCGCCCGCCAGCTGCGCTCGAGGAAGACGCGGACGGCGACGAGGGCGCGGCGCATGACGTGCGCGCCGTTGCGCGTGCCGTCCGCGCTCTGCTGCAGTTCGTCCTGGTGCTCGACCATCCAGCGCACGGTGTCGCGTATTTTCGTGTGCGCGCCGAGCCAGCCCAGAGCGCGGACGTAGGCGTGCAGAACCGCGGGCTCGGGAGCGACGAGTAGGCGAGGCAGGCCTGGGAGGTCGGCGAAGTCGGCCGGGGACGAGGAGCTCAGGGGGTGCTCGCTGCGGCAGTCGACGGGCGAGTGTTCGCCGACGAGGAGCTTGAAGCGCTGCTCGAGGGCGTGCTGCGGCCTTTGGTTGAGAATTGTTTTGGCTTCGACGACGGCTAGAGGCTGCTTTGTGGGCGGGGGGAGCGAGGAGGCTTGATCGCGTATGAGGACGCTCCAGCAGCCTCTGGCTACGTTCTCCGTGATGCGGCAGATTGCCAAGAGACCAGAAGCGTCCAGGTCGACGTACTTGCGCCCTGCAAGCTTGAGGACTTGCGAAGCCAACCGGTAGGCGAGAATCTTGTTCAAAGCCAGCTTTGGCTTTCTCTTGGTGCTGGGACTGAGCGTGCGACCAGGCTCGACGAGATGCATTTTCTGATAGGATCTGGGCCGAGCTAGGGCGTGAAGCACGCTGTTGTATGCAGGCAAGTATGGTGTGTTCCGTTGTTTCAACTGCCACACGGCTTGAACCAAGCTGTGCTGGATATTGAACCGCTCGTCAGCTAATTTACGACTTGGTGCAAGCAAATCCAAATGTCGGTGCTCTCGGCCACCATAAGCAGGCGATATGACGTTGGGAGAAGTAGAGAGGAGGTTGATGTAGGCCTCAAAGAGGACTTTGGGGACGGCATCGTGATCCACGGCAGGGCTGAGCGCAACCAGCTTCTGGAATTCCGGATATTGTTCCTGAGCATATCTCAGGTATCTGACACCTTCGGTAAGCGAAGACGCTGTCGAAATCAAGAAAGCAACGCATCGGTGGTCTATCTCAACGTCTTTGCTTCTCAGGTAGAGAAAAAACTTCAGCGTGGTTGGTGGATCCGTTCTCGTGTAGGTGTAAAGATGCGTTGATGGTGGGAGCGGCGCAACTTCTTTACCATCGCCGGGAAACACCCTTCCGTTGACAGTGTTGTGCTTCTCCAGACGCCTAGGCCATGACGACACCTCCTGTCGTGTCCGCCGTTCCTCTTCGTGAAGTTTTTCAAACACCGCCAGCAGAATTTCTTGATCAGGCGGCAGATCTGTGTCTTCGAACGCCAGGTAACAAGCCCAAGCCTCTTGCACGGTACGCGTAGTCTTGATTCTGGCAACCCACAGAGCGGCCTCGAATTTCGATTCGTGCACTTTGTTGGGCATTAATGAGCGGGTCTGAACAGTTGGGGTGCCGTCGATGTCCCAGCCTGTGTACAAGAGCGCAATTTGCTCCCATTCTTTAGGCTCATAGCCTGCCTCCCGCATTCTTTGTAGCGTTTCTCCAGCTCTGGAAATGCCTTGCTCAGGGCCTATTTCGGTGTCCATACTCGTCCGATCTTCCTTCCAAGGCGGCCAAGATAGAGCTTTTAGTTCTGCCCATAATTGTTCGGAGTCCGTTTTTCTTTGTGCCAGCTGTAATCGAATAACAGCCCGATAGCCTTCGCGATTGATTTGCAGGGGTGGTTCGTGTTCCGCCATGGCGGCTAAGATGGGAATGAGGGCTTGCTGTTGGTGGTGTGCGTTCTTGAAGGGCGCAACTGTGGTCGGTTCGGAGATGAGGAGCATGGCTTTGTTCATGAGGAAAGTGACGGCTGTCATCGATGCCTGTCCTCCGTTCTCATGGTTGGGCGAGACGCCTGGCAAGAAGCGAACAAAGTGGTTTGCAATGGATGGTAAAGTGCTAGGAGAGACTTGACGTGCGTGACGTGTCAGACGATTGAACAGAATGAAGACTTGGTCAGGTGCAACCACTTGTCCAGAAGCCTCAGATATCTCGAGCTTCTCCCAGGCAATCGCAACGAGCATGCGCAATGCATTTGCCGCGATGTTTGGCCGTCGAAGGAGGTAGGAGTAGACGGGCAGCGGCACCGATTGTGCGCCATGGCTGGCCAGACGTTCAGAAAGAGTGGTAGCCGCCGTGACTGAATCAGGTTCGGTCACAATGGAGGCCCAGATTTCGACGTCGGACAGATTGTAACCTCTCGCTGAGAGAAATTGCTCCTCGGACGGAGTGAGGCGGAATCTGTGTAACTGGTCTGATTGCAGGGGCTCAGCAATGGTCCTGCGATGCCGGAGGAAGCGCGCGACAATCGTCAAAACCGTCGGTGTCGTCTTCTCAGGCTCAGCCAATGTGGGAATGTAGTCCTCGCTATGCCTGCTCTTGTTCTCCGCATATCTTCGCTTGCCATGTTGATCCCTGACATTGAAATGGTTAGGACGCCTCCTCCCGGTAGACGCCCTGGGAGCGATGTCCAACCGGCCCTGCTGTCTCAATTCATCGCCCAGGTAATCAGTCTTGGTTCGTTTATTGAGCTGACGGCGGCTGATTGTTCGTTCGACATTCTCATCGTCTGGTGCGGACTCGGCACCGCGACCGAATAGGAGAGCGTCCAGCCAGTAGCTCCTGATGCCTCGTGTTGCATCGATATGACCTCGAGCGGTCGGTGCATATATCCTACTTGCAGCTCCAAGTGGCAGACTGCTCGATGTGCAGCGAGTATGGCTAAGGTCAGCGGCGGGAGAGCGCAAAGAAACCAACACAGAGCGCAGCTGATGGCCCAGCGGGGTCAACGGTCCATGTGGCATGCATCCAATGTTTTGCGGGCGCTTGCAATGGGCGGAGGGGAATGTTTGGCTGCGCTGCTCCAGACACTTTTGGGATTTGAGAGCCGCGGCCGGGAGACAGTCGCCGGTGCCAGCTCGCCGGCTCGCTCGTGATTGGCCGGCTGGCCTGCATGCCTTAGGATTTGCGCGCAAGGCAGAGCGAGGGCAGGTTAGGGCAACCACCTTCACTCTGCGACATTGCTATTGCTCCCTCGCTACGCCTTTGGTCCGAGCATATCCCTCCGCCAAAATCACCAAAGCAATTATCGCACGCTGCATTCAGATCGCGTGGCTGCCGTCCACGCGCGTCCCTCGCGCTCGTCGCTGCACCACTTGACACGAGCGCGCCAGCGCGTCTCCATCCCCGAACCCAATCTCCATCCCACCTTCTGCGCGACAGCAGACGAAAACAATCCAGATCATGGCTCCCGCCACGAATGGCGCGCAGACGCCGCCAGTCGCCGTGCAAGAGCTCCCTGCCGAAGCATCGGCCAACAAACGCAAGCGCGAGAATGGCGAACCCAGCGCTCACGAGACCTCTAGCCCTGCGGACTTGTCGCGAGCACAGAACGACATCCTTGAGGTTATCCAAAAGTATATTGCCTGAGAGCGACTGCGTCAACAATCGCTAACCATGCAGCAGATACGATACGGAGCCGTCAATACTAAGCCACCCTTTCGTCGACGCGCATTCTACCGGGCCAGCACACAAAAAGCGAAGGCAATCCCACTCTGGCGACGATAAAAAGACGACCATTGCCGAGAAGCTGCGCGGCTCTGCCTACCCGACCTTGTCGCAAATCAAAACCGACGTCGCCCATGTCAGCAAAGAGCTTACCAGCGCCATCCGCTCGTCTGAGAAGGAGGACTCGCAGAATACCGGGCGACTGTCAGTGGATGACCTGAAGCGCATTCAGCGCATTGCCGCGCTTGAGCACTTGGTGAAGGAGATGGTCGACCGCGAAGATGTCCATCCCAAGGTCCATGCGACTGGAAATGGCGAAGTCAAGCAAGAGCCAGAACTCCTTGCAAATGGTATTGCAGACCACGCTGAAGCCAGGAACGGCACTGTTCTCACTTTGTTCGGAAATGCGCCTCATCCAAGGCAACTGTTTTCGAGCATGCAACAGTCTCAGGATGGCAAAGATACAGGCATCAAAGTGGAATTGCCCATAGAAGAGATGGGCCTGCCAAACGGACTTACCGCGACTCAGATTATGCCCTCAGGTGCCAGCGATTCAAAGAATGGCCCAACTTTCGAAGAGGCGTTCCCCGCGCCTTACTCTTTGCCATCCATGCATCCACCGAAAGGGCACAAACGTTCCGCACCAAGGGACACAACCCTCACCTGGGAATTCAAAGATCCTGTATCTCGAGGGAGTAAGCGAGGTGGCTACACTACTCAGAGCCTCCCTACAGCTGACTGGCTCGGATACGGCGGCGTCGACCCAGCATACGGATTCTATTCTCCTCAAGAAAAGCGGAAACAGCGTGATCGCGCCCTCAGCGGTGGCGAGAGTATGCAGACTGCTCCCACCAAGGCACAGGCCGAAGCCGAATTGCAAAAGCAGGAAGAGGCGCTGTTCAGGCGTGCCTTTTCCAGCTTTGCGCCTTCCACTGACAACACCAAGTCCTTGGTTCCAGCACAGACCAAGGCCATGATATGGTTTAGCAAACTTGGCGATCGCAGATTCAATGAAGTGTTTGCGGACGACGCTGCCTTGGCCAGCGAGACTACAACGAGTGACTTTGCTCTTGACCCTGCTCTGACGGAAACCGAGACCAAGGAGGAGGATTTCAGCAATGTCATCGAGCAACTGGATAGTCTTCCGGACGAAGGCTTCTCGGAACCCGAATTGGACAAGACAGATCCGGAAGTTGTGCTGCGACAGATTTCCGAACTTCTCGAAACCCTCGCATCGCAGCAACGCATTCGCAACGCTGTCATTCCACCGACGACGTCCACCTCCAGAACACCTATCAGCCCTGCTCCAACATTAGCATCGAAGATTGGCAAGCCGGATTCTCCCGCTGAAGATGAGCTGGACACATACAACAAACTTCGCCATGAGATTGCATACCTCGCCCTTCAGCTGCCGCCTTATGCCGTTGCAAAATTGGACGGCAACCAGCTCGAAGATCTTGGTGTGTCGAAGCTGCTTCCTTTCGAGGCCAGTGATTACCAAGGTGTACTGGAGGAAGACCAAGTTGCGCGGACCATCAAGCAGACAGCCGCCGCAACGGCCGCAGCCACTGCGTCTCTCACTCGACCTACGTCGTCGGCTACTGGTCAGCACTACAGCAGCTCTGCTCGGACACCCGCAATTGGACAGGCTGCGAATACACGATATGGTCAATCGGCCGCAGTCCCCGGACGCACTCCCGCCACTGCGCCTACATACCAGCGCTCCACCAGCAGCCAATCGAATGTGTACAATACCCCTTCCGCCGCTCCGAGACAATCATATGCCCAACCAAACCAGTACTCCCGACCCGCAGGTCCTCAACAACCCGCGTACGGCCAGGCCAACGTGCAGCAACAGCACCAGCAATACTACAACCAGGCTCGCCCCCAGGCCGCTCCAGCAGGGTACGGCAGCTACGGCCAGAGCTACGGCCAAGGCACTCCCCAAAACCAACAACGCGCCAGCTTCTCCAGCACCCCCTCCCTGCAGCAATTCCAGCAGCGTTCTCAGGCGCAGACCGCCAACCAGAACGCCGCCGCCTACCAGACCAACGCCGCCGCCCAGGCGCAAATGCAGAGCCCCTACAAGCGCACCGCCTCCCCCGCCATGCAGCCCATGTACGCCGGTGGCACGCCCCAGCCGGGCCAGCAGCGTCCCACGTACCCTGGCGCGCCCGTTCAGCAGCAGCAGCAGCAGCCTCCTGCGCAGTATGCTCAGCAGCCCGGGTCGGGGAGGGCTACGCCCAATTTCCCGTCGCAGCCCCCCACGCCTGTTAATGGCATGTCGAGGGCGCAGCCGCCTGCGAGAGCTGCGAGTGGGACGCCGCAGCCGCCGCAGCAGCAGCAGCAGCAGGTGCAGCAACCGAACGGGCATGCGTGAGGTTATGTGTAGCTGCAGGTAGCGGACAGCATCAGGTGCGCAAGGCGCAAGAACAGAGACAGGGACCCTGTCGGGGCTCGACCATTGCGACCAGCACAGTCAGCCAGTTCTAGTGACTAGGCACGACTCTTGCTGTGATAGTCGGCTTTCCCATCGGGGGCCACTATCAGCCCCTCGGTAACCCTTTAAATTGGCGACATGAGGCGAGTGGCCAAATGCATGGGCATGTAGTGTCCGGGGTCGAAAACTCTGCACCGGGCCACGAGTCGCCGCAACAGAGAGAGCAAGGAGTAAAGACATAGCACTTCCAAAACAAAGCTGGCGAGATGTTTGAGGTGAAGACTACAGAAAGTAGTCCGTCGACCGCGCCTCACCCGTCCGATGCGTGTAAAGCGACGTCGAGGATCATCATTCAGTGCAGTAGCAGAACAGCGGCTCGACCGCTTAATATCAATCAATTCGCTCGAAGAAAGCATGCAATTCCCGTTTCCACCTACTGCCCCATTGTTTTCTCTCTTTCCTGCCGCCAAAGGAAGTGAAGTTGTGGGTCTGCGACCGCTTAGCCTCACCGCTTTGAGCACGTATGCACCCAGCACGACAACACCATCGACGTTGCTAAACGAAGGAGGGCAAGCAATTGTTGGCACAAGCGGTGAAATGAAGAAATATCCACGATCGCTGCAAGGAAAAAGGAAGTGCTAGTGAAATGTGCTGGACGAGAACGGCTGCTGAGGGGAGAAAACACGGATGAAAAAGTTACTCTGAAGTCGGGACGAGCGCGAGTGCGGACCGGAAACACTGAATAAGGGCGGTAGTGTTGTGATTGGAGCAACAGCATGATGTTTAGACTGGAATGACGGAAAATAAACGTCTTCTCGACCGTTCTGATTCATATCAAATCAATCATCAGCAGACAGGTATACAGTAGTCTCAAGATGCGTGCAAAACAAAAACCAGCGCTTTAGCTCGCGGGATAAGGTAATTAAGCCCTCACTGCCCAACCAACCTCCCAACCGCCTCCCCAACCTCCCTCGGATCCTCAAAAACGTGCCAAAGCCCCCTCTCCAACCCCTCAAAAGCCCTCTCAAACCTCGCCTCCCCATTTTTCTTCTCCTCGTCCATCCCCGCGATCCCCTTCACCTTCCGCACGAAAATCGCCCCCACCCAGCCGGGGAACTTGCGCGCGCACGCCCCGTACGCCTCCGGGTCCGACTGCGTCGAGTCGCCGATGAGGATCACCTTCTTGCGCGGCAGCCACGAGTGAACCTTCTCGATGCGGTCGGATTTGTATTCCTCCGTCCCCTGGCTGAGGGAGGAGATGAGACCGCCCAGGTTCTGCCAGGAGGCGTCGCGGAGGATGAGCGGGCCGGAGGGGAAGTGCTGGGAGCGGAAGGCGCGGAGGAACGGGTAGAGGTTGTAGGGGCTGGCGGAGAGGTAGACGAAGGCCGGGTCGTTGAGTTTGCGGGTTAGGTCGGCGTAGAGTTCGGGCATGCCGGGGACGGGGAGGGGCTGCTCGACGCAGAAGGTGTTGTGCAGGATGCCGAGGGGGGAGGTTGTCTGGGTGATTTTGATCGTGTCGTCGATGTCGCTTATGATGGCCCAGCCGGTGGGTTCGGTGAGGTGGGTTACGCTTTCGAGGCCGAAGGGAGGGGGGAGGTTGGTGGCTGTTGTTTGGATTTGGGGCAAGGAGGGTCTGCTAGACGTCAGCATGTCGATGGGGAAGTGGTTTTGGAGGCGGTCGTTGCTCACTCGAAACCAAGTTCGCGAACATCGTCGCTGTAGCCACTCTGATTGCTCGGCCCAAGCTTGAGCGTCTCCTTGCCATCGACCGTCACTTCCAGCGTGCGGTTCGGCAGAACCTGGTCCACGAACGGCTGCAAGCGTCTAGCGATGCGTTTCTGCAATTCCTCGTCGTCCGGATTCAGATCAAGGGAGTCCGCGATTATGGCGACAGCTCGGCTGACGTCCTTACCCGTGCCCTTGATGAAGTAGCACGCGACGAACTCGGCTTTCCATTTCTCACCCTCGCGGAAAGCAGTGTTGTCGAGGATCCAGACGTTGTGCAAGGCCGGATCGACGGGCTTGGGCTTTTCCCAGCTGTAGGCTCACGCGTTAATATCAGTTAGCGACTTCCGTAATGGCGACTTACGGAAATGTGATGGGAAAGCGATCGAACAGGTCCGGAAGCCACGAGGTGAGCTCCTCGGGGACATCAGGGGACCACGGAGAGGAACGGTGGATGTTCCCGGCGTGGAGGATGTCGACCGTCGCCCTGCGAGCTTGAGAGGTGATCTCGCGGAAGAAGGCCATTCTTGCAAACTTCACTAGCGAGGCCAGGATGCGGTGCTATGCGTGAGAGAAAGAAGGGAGCGGTCAAAGACTTTAGGGTTGGGCGAGTCGGCCGAAACGCGACCTGGACGTGCGGTTTGATATAGAGCAGACGGCGAGACGACGAGCACGTGGCCAGGGTCGTCGGCGACGTTGTCTGAGACGAAGACGCAGCAGGCCTCGTCTTCAAACAAGAGTGACGGCCTGCCGAGAGGAGACAGAGCAGGCTAACACCAACCCCCCCGGCAGCGCTGCCCAGGAACTAGGAACTCGCAGGCGCATGTGGCCTTGTCTGTTGCATGCGGTGGTGGGCGCCTGCAGCAGCGGCGGGTGATCACCAAGCCACAACCGGCAGTCATCTTGCCAATCTGGTGCGGCCAGTCTGTCGATCCTCAGGCCATCCGTGCTGCTGGTGTCGAGAGAGAAATCCGACGTCGCGTAGAGGTATACCACATGCTATCAAGCGCAGATGTGAGTCGTGCATGAGATGCGACAATGGTGGACGTCTGAGTGATCGAGAACGACGGAGATCGAGAGCGCGATGATGCCGCTTCCTGACATCCACCACGCTAGCGGAGCCACGGCTACGTCAGAGCAACATACTCCAGAATGATGTATCGATTCATGCAAGAAATGTTCGGCGTCGATTGTAGATTGTAGAATCCATAGACCCCAAAAAATCAATCAAAACAAATCAGCGACTAAACCATCGCCATGCCCACCCCCACCGCCTCCCGCATCGCCATCATCGGCGCCGGCTCAGTCGGTTCGACCATCGCCTACACGCTGCTGACGAACCCCATCGCCAGCGAGATCCTGCTCGTCGACCCGAAAGAGGAGATCCGCGACGCCCAGGTCCAGGACCTCAGCGACGCGACCTACCACGGCAACACGAGCACGCAGGTGCGCGCGGGCACGCACGCCGAGGCAGGGCAGTGCGATGTCATTGTTGTCACAGCGGGGGCGAAGCAGAAGAAAGGTAAGTATTTACTTGGTGCACTATGATTTTCGATAAAGGCCTTTCGACCGGGATCTACAATCAACAGAAGAAACCCCTATCCCTAACCACCTGCCAGGCGAATCCCGCACCGACCTCATCGGCCGCAACCAATCGATCCTGCGCAGCGTGATCACCGACATGCAGCCCTTCAAGCCCGAGGCCATCCTGCTCCTCGTCGCCAACCCCGTCGACGTCCTGGCCTACTTCGCGCTGCAGTACTCCGGCCTGCCGGCCAACCAGGTCATCGGCAGCGGGACCTTCCTAGACTCGGCGCGGCTGCGCGGCGCGCTGGCGACGAAGGCGGGCGTCGCGGCCAGCTCGATCGATGCGTTTGTGCTGGGGGAGCATGGGGAGTCGCAGATTGTGAGTACGAACGCTTTATTTTGTGGGTTTTGGGGTTGGCAGAAAGGCTGATTGTTGTGGCAGGTCGCGTGGTCTAGCGCTTGTATCGCTGGTATTCCTCTGCACGTTTTCCCGGCGACCCGTTCGCTTGACCGGGAGGCGATGGCGACGGAGACGAAGCAGAAGGCGTCGGCGCTGATCGAGTCGAAGGGTTCGACGGAGTTCGGTATCGGTAGCGTGACGGCGAGTATTTGCAGGTCGATCTTGTTTGATCAGAAGGTTGTGCGGCCGGTGAGCATATACGTTGACGAGCTGAAAGTCTGCCTGAGCAAGACTGTTGTGCTTGGGAGGAAGGGTGTCGAAGAGATTGTGGAGTTGCCGCTCAGCGACGAGGAGTCTGGTGCTCTGGAGAGCTCTGCGAAGCAGCTTAGGGAGGTGATCGAGGAGGCTGAGAAGCAGAGTTCTTGATTGGCTAGAGGATAGCCTCTGAAAACAAAGAACCATTTCAATCATCGGGATACTCGTCTCGCATATTGCTCACGAAAGTCTTCTGCTCATCGTCCCAGCGCTTGAAATAACGGCCCGCCAAATCAGTCAAATTCTCCGACGGTTGGTCGGAGAGAATGGTGATGTTTTCTTCCGCAACATAGCGAACGCTTTTGTCATCGGCACTGTCCTCAAGATTAGCAAATGTCCAAGGGACACTATAAGAATTGCGAGTACTTACACGACATTGTAAAAGGGCTGCTCCCTACCCTTAGGCAGATCGTCCACTCTCATCTGATGAATCCAGCGGTCCTCCGCACCACAGCGAACATCCCATCCGATGATGAAGCCCTCATATCCATAGCGCCTATGTTGAAATTGCTGGCCGATCTTGTAGCTTACGTGCGCGGTACTCGGTCC